>NC_050534.1:12118448-12127453 GCF_002922805.2 Oryzias melastigma | reverse complement strand
AATTTGTTCTTTAGCAATATGTGATCATATACGTATATGAATCTAGTTTACTCTGACAGACTTCAGGAAAGCATGGTATAGAGGTCCAACTTTAAAGCTGCACTTTGTGCATCTGTGTGTAGGGAAATGTGGTGTGGAATAACTGAGTTCTGGATAACAGCCATCGGAGGTGAAAATTATACAAGATCTGAGTCTTAAACACTTTCAACTGTCCCTCAGATCTTAAAGCTCACGGATTTCTAAAAACAGCCCGCAGCCACAAAACCAAGGGGACATCACAGTGTTACACGCCTTTCTAAAGTCGTATGCGTCAAGGTTTTATAGCTACAAATGTGCAAGGTATTAGGATTGTCCTGGTTTGCATTAGGAAAATTGATTGAGGTAATACCAAACATGTTTTATAGACTTCCTTCAGTCATTACCGATCAACGCTTTTGAGATTTGAAGCAGATGAGATGTGGATTACGTTACAACTTGATATCAAGCCAGTGTTGCTCATATTTAGCTTTGTTTGACCCATTTGTTCCCAAGTCTGGGTTCAAGGCTGTGTGAGAAAGCACCAGACTTATAACCAAACCATAAAGCATTTATCTCTTCTTAGGTGTCTTATCTTTACAGCCATGTTTTTCGGAGGGATTGCAGGTAAAACAAATGCTTGGTCTTTAGGAGGAATTACCTGCAAACAAATTCAGCTGCAGGACTGAGAGAGTTCTTCACAGTAAAACAGGCTCACTCTTACTGCCTAAAGCTGTTGGAAAACTACACGAGAGAAAATCTATTGTGGATGATAAAATCTCAAAAAGAACTTTTTATTCATTTGCTATGGGGTTGTCTCTGCGTAGTATAAAAAATGTATAAAAAATGAACAACAAGTACAGTGTGGTTTCTGATTTTGTGGCAGAATTGACATCAATTTAATGAGATTGAGGGAATAATACGCTTAAATAGGCATGTGGTATAAGTTGTTCTCTGATTTCATACCAATACTCCTTAAAATGTTTACATTTCATTTTAAGCTTTTAAAATGTCTCTGAATTTCCAATAGTTTTTGTCTCACAGCTAAAAGTAAATATTGTATGAAAAATATATTAATTTTCTAAATTGTTTTCAAAGAAGAGAAAAAAACTGTTTTTGAATTCTAAAACACTTTTTGAAATCTGATTAAATGTAAACATACATTTAGATAGATATTTAAATTATCTGTTTAAATTACCACATGTGTGTCGGTACTGGAAATACTTAAGGTAACCTTAAAAGTGCCTGAATTATAAGTAGAAAAAATATGTGAACCTCTAAAGACATTAGTGCCTGCATAGTTTTAATATTCACTGAAAACTTCGCATTTAAGATATTTAAAACTTTTTAGAATTGTTTGTTATTTATATTTGCTAAATTTTGGTCAAATCTTTAATTTAAATAGGTTTAACGATTCAGTAGCAGATTTTTATGAGAATAAGTCGTGGTTTTTTGTGTATAGTTTGGTTGGAGGTGCGACTTATATGTGATTTTTTTTAAATAAATAGGCTCACATTTATTCTAAATATAAGATTCCGCTCATGATTCGTTAAGTTAAATAAACCTTAATGTGTTACGGTAGTGAAGTGTGCTTGTATTTTATTACATTATAATTTACCTTTCAAGATGAAATGTCCTAAATTTGGTCAAATTTCTTCCAAAAGTGTGACTTATACTCAAATGCGATTTAAAGTTTATATGATTTTTTTTCTTCCTCTTTATTATGCTTTTATTTATTTTCTTTATTTATTTATTTATTTTTGCATCAGCGGCTCTGGAGAATCCTATAGTGCGTAAAATACAGTACTTTGTACCTATATTTAAATACATATTTATTAAACTGTATCAAGAAGTTCTAAAACACTTATAAATATTTTTAAAATAAATAAAATGAAGCTTTAATGCTGACTGCCGTCCTCATTTTTCCAACCCTGGCACACACCCCTTCCAATAAAAGCTAATAACAGTCTAAAATGTAGATAATCAGTTCTATATACACATGATTTATAGGCAAACTTTCATTAATCATAGCAACGTTATTGCTTCAAGCAATTTTACACTTGAATAACGCCTCTGTGATGTAAAACACCACAAAGGTTTGCTGACTAACAGATGAGAGCGGAGGGAAGAGGTTGAAACTGAACAGGAGACTATTCTGCCAGCGCTGGACGCCGGCCTCACACACACCCCAGCAGAAACGTGGGGCTTATGTTACATGACTGTTTTAGAGGCAGTATTATTGATACAGATGTATTGGTCATTAAGCCAGTTAGATCTGACATCTCGGCTCGGCCACATCCAAAGAAAATAACATCAGCGCTCTGCTGGAGAAAAGTTCCCCTCCAGATGCAAGCAGAGCTCCACTGTGGTGAATCCAGACTGAGTCTGTGTATATGGGTGTCACCTTAAACATGCTGAGGAAAATTCAGAAACCTTTTTGATCAAATGAGACTTGAGCGTGAGACGTGATGTGGAGCTCCGTCGACCGTGAAGCTTTTTACTTTTTCGTTTGTTCATTGTTTGATCAACAATGAGGGACATTTCTGCTCAACCTCCTCTGATTCTGTTGAAAATGTTGGCGTAACACCAAGATATTCCAAGAATCCGCACCAACTTTTCTTTGAATAAAAATGTTTTGAGCAACAGAATTTGGAAGACATTAGAAAGTCAGTGTTATCATTGTATGTGATTTAGAGCAGTGGTGCCCAACCCCTGGACAGTTGATACCGGGCCACAAACACAACCTACATTTTTTGTTTTTGTACTTTTTCTTTAAATTCTGACTCTGAAGAACATTTTATTTTGGAAAACTATAGTACCACTCCCCACCCCTTTTTTTGCAGGGGTTAGAGACCGGAGGAATACAGAGAAGCCCCTACTCCTGTGGGAGCAACAACATACTTTATGACCCAGATAAAGAGTGTCACTCTGTCTCTTTGTGCCCTAAAAATATATATCATCATATAATAAACACCTCCTGCGGAGATTTATCCTCAATTATCCGCGATTATCTTCTTCTGAATATTAGGATTTTTTTTTTGGCGGCTTCTCGGTCAGCTGATGCCCTTTCTCTATGCAGGGGCATCATGTCTAAATTGAAAATATAGCAAAATGTGCAAAAAACAAATATATCTGGAATGTTTTCACAAAAAAGAGCAAGAGAAGTAACAGAGAAAGAGTATTTACTCTAAAAATTGAATTATTGTGACACTTTTTCCCACACACCATAATAATAATAATGCATAAATAGGAATGTCTAATGTTAAAAGGATGATGGTAATAAAGTTGTTTAAACTATAGAATCGTGTGTATTAATATTTGTATTATTTTAAGTGACCTAATTTTCTTTGTTTTATTTTTTTTTTGTATCTGTTTCACCTTAAAAGTCGAAAAAGCATGAAGTTGAAATCTGAGTTTTTTGTTTCCACTTTGATGGAAAATCTGTCATATTTTAATAGTTCCTATATTAAATTTGGTGTACACATAAAGCTAAAAAAAAAAAAAATCACCTCAACCTCGTACAGGCCTGTCCATAAAAATATTGTCTAAAAAAGACACTATTTCTGTAAAATCATTGACTTAGACCCTAATAGACAACCCCGAAATGCACATACAGAATAAGTGTCTTTACGTAGACTTTTTGTTGTGAAGGTAGCATTATGCCTCACATCTCATGATGATTTTGTTTCTCTTTTAGTTGGAGGCGGAGTTAGCTCGGTGTGAACGGGAGGGGGCGGAGCTACAGGAGTACGCCAATCAGGTCCTGCAGCAAATTGCCGACCGCTGCCCCGACATCCTGGAGCAAGTTGTCAACGCCTTGGAAGACAGCTGCTGATGGACCAACACACACATTGTTAAGCGTGCATTTACTTTAGAGCAAACATTGAACGCAGCCCCATTATCCCAACACAAGTGTTGAACATACCTGCTCCTCACTCTGCTAAATTTAACACCAAAATGTGTGTAAGGGGGAAAACAGTTCCTCACAAACACTCCCCCGCTGTGTTCATCAGTTTGAGCAAAAGGTGACAGCTGAAAGTGTTTTTAAGTGGTATGCATTTCAACTTCTGCATTTCCTTCAAAATAAGGCGACTTCTCCCGTCAGACCGCCGTTTGCACTTTAGCAAAAAAATATTTTCAAAGCTGATGGAAGCGAGATGGTGATTCTGATGCCAGACTTGCACATTGTTGCCACATTATTTTATTAGTTCAGATACTGATGCTTGTTTATTTCGGCTGCCTTGGGCTCCTCACATCATGTGCTGCTATCTGTTTTTTTGTTGAATTTTTGTCATATTTCTGTTGTGTGTTTTCCATCCTCTGCATGTGTCTGACGAAATGTCCTGACTTACAGTCTCTTTGAACTGTAGTCTCTAGATAGTTGTGTAAATTGTAAAAGGCGGGTGTTAACTGATGTGCAGCCTCTGTGTTCAACCAATTGCTTTCCAGTACAACACATTTCAGATTCTTTATTTATTTGAAACTTGGAAAAAAAAATCTGCAATTTTTGATGCAATTAAGCTCAAATGAGACCCAGTAAATCCTTTCATTTTTATTAAAACTCAAGCAACAGGTTAAAATAGAAATAAATTTTAAATTCAAAGGGAGGAAATTAAAATACAAATACATTTTTCTTATTACTTTATGTGGAACTAATTTTAAAATACTTCTCAAATTACTAAATTGTTCCAGTTAAAGTTGTTTTTTATTATTTTGTTAATCACATTTGCCTAAAACTCTATGATTTCTGTCTTAAAACCAGGATTAAAGTTTCAATAAGAGTCTAACTTTGTGCGTGAGCTTCCCAACATGAAGATGAAATCATCCCAAAGAGTTTCTAGAAGGTTTATAAAGTCTGTGTTTTATTTTAGAGAAAACCCTGTCAGGTTCCAGCTGTACATTCAGTATTCTGTTGTCGATTTTCTACTAATGTCGTCAGTGTTTGGACGTGCTGGTGAAAGAGAGTCGCTTTGAATTTGTTGTGGATTAAAAACTTGTGGAGAGATTTAAATAAAATATGGTTTTATCTTATGTTTGTCTTCTTTTTTTGTCAATCCTTCTGGATTCTCTTTGTGTCTCTATCTCTTTTGGTTTCGTGTGCAGACTGGATGGTGCCTGTTATCTTGTCGCATGTGGTTTATTTTTCTATCCTCCCTCGTTTATGACTTTATTCCACAGTCCGGCGCTCTCTATCTGGACCCGTATCCTTCAAGCAGGCCCCCATCCTGTTCCAGTTCAAGACAAACACACTCCAGCAACATTTGTGTTTGAAATCCCGCTGGGAGAGGTTTGTGCGTTTAAATGCATAAATAACTCCGATTTTTTCATTTCTTAAATAAATAACATGCATCTCTTTAGCAGATTTTAGTTGACATATCATCTGAATAAGGTGTTTCTGAGTCATTCAAGCAGAAAATTGGCATCAGCTTGACTGACTTTGACCCTCACCTGGCACTTGACCTCCCCTGTTAGGAATTTCCATGCAGCCATCTTCAGGTTAATCAGGTCACTCTGGTTTTCTCACAGCAGCCTGAAAATACGGCAAAGCTAGCATGTGTGCGCATTTTCACATGTGGCACTCCTGTTTTCTTCATCTACTGGGCTAATAACAGCCTAAGGAGGAAAGCAGGAGGCATGGACAGAGCAACCAGGAGGACGGAATCACGAATAGTGCACTTGAAACAAAAAATTAAAACAAAATGTTGCATTTAAAATCTGAGATGCTCAAGTTTCAAATAGTTTTCTGTTCAGATTGTTTTAGTGTCCTTTGTTACTTTTTTGAAACATTGTTTTTTGATAAAAAAATGATATATGGAAAAGCAAATATCACAGTTTTTCAAAGTTTATGAGCATGGATGAGTTTACATTTGGTACCTGGGTTATAAAAATGAGTTGTTAAATGACAGAGGAAAGCAAAACTAGCTTTGAGATTATACTCAAACCACAAAAAACAGAAAAATATCAAAATGTAAGAATATAGAAACCCAAAAAGGTAAAAAAAAATCACATTAAAACACATCATCAAGCTAATATTAACAGTTTTGTGTTCCTTATTTTTTTTTTATTAAATCTTCTAAATACTAAACTGCAGGAAAACTCAATGTGTGGTCTCTGTTTCTGAGCTGGTCAAAAAAGGATGCTTGCAACCAGGGCCGGACTTACATAAGGCAAAGTTAGGCGGTAGCCTAGGGGGGCTCAGTCTCTCTCCACACCTAATGTTTTAACAAAAAACCCAAATCACTAAACTGCTAACGTCAAAGTGTTTCATCCTCCCCCGGCTCTTCTGAAGCAATGGAATATTCCAGTAACAGCAAGCTAAGAAAGACTTTTCAAAGAGATAAAAGCAAAACTAAAAAATAAACTAGTAAGATGAAGCGTTGTAATATAAAAAAAACAAGACATTTGTTGCCACACCTTCTAAAATGCAGGAGGACAAAACATGAAAAAGTACCACAGAATTATGAGGGAAAATGAGTCAAAATGTTATGAAGACAAAATCATAAAATTGTGGAAAAAACACAATAGTTTCATTAAATTAGAACTGCATTTTAATTTTTTTTTTTTTTTTAAATTACAACTTTTTAAGTCATAAATTTTTGATTTTCTTGTTGTGAAATCAGGATTTTTCTCATAATTGTATTACTTTTTTTCATATGTTTATTTTATTTTAATGGTGGCCCTAATATTCCACCATAAGAAAAGGAACATAAACGGAGAGAAAAGTAAAGGTGGAGGTGGCAGACATTGGTAGTTTTGAGAATTTTTACTTGAAAGTGTTGCCACTCCAATTTTGTGCTTCATTTTCCTTAATTATTAATACTTGACTAAATAATGAATATAAACACTCCAGGGGGCCCCATGTTATCGTTCGCCTGGGGCCCCCAAACTACTAAGTCCGCCACTGCTTACAACTAACAGTTTTACTTATTCGTCATACAAAATTGATCATTTTCTCCCCATATCGTCCCATTTTAATCTTTTTTATATATATAATGATTTGAATAAAAACATTCTCAGCAAAGCAATTTTAAGATTAAATATTTTTTTATACAGTATGTCCTCCAAAATGCTACAAGAACATGTTAAGAAAAACATCAAAAACAAAATTTTCATTGGAGTGGGTCTTTAAAAAGATTGACTTAGTGCACCTTTAAATCTGTGGCTGTCAGGGTGGTCATTACCTCCAGACTTTGAATCAACCTGCTTCTCCTTTTACCTTTGAAGCAATATTAAAGAAAAAGTACCTGGAAAAAGATAAATGAAAGACCCCCTCACCGCCCCTAAGATTACCAAAAGTTCATGCAGCTGAAAAAAAAAAAGCAACCCAGGTATGATTCATGTTTGTTTTGAGCCTCCAGCGGTTCATCTGACAGATGTTTTGCGTTAACTTGCACCACTTTGTGATCATTTCTGCGACGTTTATGGTTGTTTTTCTGACTGGTTTTGGTCAATTTACACCTCTTTGAGGTTTCTTTATGGGCCAGCTTCGACTTTTTTAGTCTCGTTTTGAAAATATGTGTAAATACTCCATGATTTCTGCGGTCATGACAAATTCTGATGTTTCTTTTCACCGCAGTTTATTTATTTATTTATTTCTGATTGATGTTTGCTTTGTGGTTGAAATCACATCCTTTTGAGTTGTTTTCTGTCTTTGTTTCAGCTTGATTAAGTGTTATTAAGTAGAAAAAAATGATACATATTGCGATACATAGCTCACGATACGAGCTGTATCAGAACAATTTTTCACTATTTTTTAAAAAGTCTTAGAAAAAGCAAAACTAAAACGCTGAAAGACGCTCATAAATACATAGTTACATATCACCTTGTCCACATTTTTAATTCGATACAAGTATCGCCATATGAAGTATAATGATATGTTGCCAAAGTTTTTCCTTCACAACTATTACGAAGTAAGATAAATATAAATGTCACAGAAATAAAAATAAAACAATGACAATTTATGCATTTAAGTATTTTTCCTAAGTTTTTTTTTACATTGTACAATTTGACAATGCTTATAAAGTATTTTCTTTTCTGTTCTACTTTTTTTGCTTCTATTCTCATATATTACAGCACTCCTTATAAATACATAAAAAATTGTATTAAACAAATACTAAGCTATAATACAAGATATTTTTTTATGTTTTTTTAATTAGATTTGAGTAAAATGTTACATAATTGTGAATTTGTAACTCTAATCTTATGTTTGTACGACTCAAAATTAATAATAATAATCAAATAAATAGTAATAATATTAATATGTGATAGATAGTTTCGTTAGAATTTAGTTGGAAAACAGATTTACAAGCTGAGTTTGTGTACATTTTTACCAAAACAAGTATGTTTTTAAAAAGAAAGACTCAAAGAACCTTAAAAATATTTGATGAAAAAGTGACAAAAGTTGTATTTAAAATAACCATTAGATTGGCAGGTTCTTGAATATGATTTGCTCATGTCACCTGGAACCTAAACTACTTGAGCATAATAAACATATTAGTTTATTTAGAGTTCTTCTAATACAAATGTTTTAAGGTTTTTTTTTAATGTCAATATTGGCTGTGATTACTACTGATGGGATAAGCCGAAAGGTGAACAACAACATTTCCACTTTCAAGTTTTTTAAGCTTATTGGATCTGATTGGTGACGTCCTCCACAGGTGGGTTTAATTAGGTTAATTAGAGGGCGGGGCTCCGCGCGCGCGGTAAGTAAAATGAGCCTGGCATATCTTTGTGATAAATAAACCCTGAAGAATCGTTTTTTCCGACATGTTGGAGTCTATATGGAGGAAAGCGATTCAGTTTGTCAAATAAGAACTTTGTTTTGTGTCTTTTCTGGAAGGTTCGAATCCCTCGCAGAACAAGAAGGACAAAAAAAAGAAAGAAAGGGCACGCGCCTTCCAGCTTAACTAAAAGTTGAGACTCTTTCTCCTCCTCTTCCTCCTCCTCCTCCTCCTCCTCCTCCTCCCGGGTGTGTGTAATGCTTTGGGCGC
>NC_050534.1:12106966-12117882 GCF_002922805.2 Oryzias melastigma | reverse complement strand
TTGGTGGCAGAATTTCACTTCACCAGGTAAGAACTTCAAGAAAGTGTTTGGATTCAAGAAGGTCAGATATGATCTGACCTTTGACGTCTTAGAGGTCAGTTAATAAGTTAATAATTTTATGCTTTTATTTTGAAAGTCTGCACATCAGTGCCATGAAAGTCAGACAAAAAAGGTTCTTTTTTACTTTGTTCCCTGCAGTGTTTCCTTTGTCACAGTCTGCTTACAAAAAGAGCTCATTCCATGATTTTTTGGCTTCCTCATGTGTGTGCCAACCGGCCTCTTCTGCCCAAATGAAGGCAGCTTCTCTGCCTCTGCGGTGCAGACCAGAACTATTTTGGTCGAAATGTTGCACAAATGTTTCTCTCAGTTAAGAGAAATTGCGGCGGCGGCTCGTTCGGGGCCAGAGGCTGAATGAAATCCAAGTTCAGCTCAGAGGGAGCTGTTCATAATTCTGACAGCCATCACAAGCGCTGAAGTGTCTCAGAGGTGAGAGACGAGGATCCACACTTTGTGTGCGAACAGCCGGCTCATTACAGATGGTAAGATGCTGAGTTTAATTGGCATAAACCTGTTTTTACATATAGTGGCAGATCAGCAGATAAGTTCTGAGTTTTCTTTATAAACTTGAGCAGCACTTAACTCATTTATAACAAGTTATTGTGGTTTATTACTTAAATAAGTTGGTTGAAATGCAAAAATACTAAAGAAAATTGAGTTTTATGTGGAATATTTAAAGATTGGATGTTGGAAATTTGTTCAAAAATGGCTAAATAATCTATTAAAACCTGTATAGAGAAGATCTGCATGCAAAATTTTAATAAAATAGGAAATTATAAGAGATTAATTTTCCAAAAAAATTGACTTTCTGAATTGGTGCAACAATTATGAATTATATCTGCACTTATTTAGGTGTTTTTCATCTATTTTTTTAACCTGAGGAACAAGTTTTGTACAACTTGGCCTTCTTTTGCTCACTTTCTGCACAGAAAACATCCCATAAACTCTAAACATCGATTTAGATAACTGCTTTACTTTACTTCAAATGGTCTCCACATGTCTAACTCTCAACAGTGCTTGTCAAAAAGCTTTAAAAATGATGTATAAATGGGGTTTATTCTAAAGACAATTAGCTTATTTGTCCTAGTGTTCTATCTATTCCAGATGTAAACATCGGCTCTCAAAATTCTTCCTCGGATTTCTGTGAGTTGAGAGAGCATGCTGAGAGAGTTTCTGGCAGTGATGTCTCCAGTTTGGGATGTTTTTTGTGTTTTTACCCCCCTGATGGTGTCATAAATTGTGGACTGAGCTATGCTGATAAGTGTGTGTCTGCATGTGATGGGTTAGAAATGTGCATTAAGCGTGTAGAGGGGGATGATTTCCTTTCAAAGCCTACTTTTCTTTCTTTTTTTATGTAATTTTTAAGTTTTTCAAATGTTATTTATTTTATTTTTTACTGTCATAAAACAGCTTTTGGTTTGTGAGGTTCTAGTTAACCTTTCTCACACTTTTGTCTTGTTTTTTGTGTGTTTTGTCCTTGATAATGTGAGTAAATAAGACGTTTTTTCTCTACAAAAACATCTACACAGTTTGTGCCCAAGTTTTGTGAAATTGGGATCTGATGCAGGGTTTTTAAAAAGCTGAAAGCGTGATCCGAGTGTTTATATTTCAGTGCACTAATGACCATGGTAAATGCACAGACAGTAGTCCTTGTGAAGCCTCTTCACTCCTCCTGATGAAGAGCCACTTTTTAAGATTCTGATCTCTGATTGGTTGAGCTGAATCCAGGGAATTCCACTCAGTCCAGCGACAGCCTTCTACTCAGTACCAGGAGGGTTCTGACAAAGAAAAGGGAAAAAAGTCCACACTTTATGCTTGTTTTTAGTATTCTGGTATTTTAAATTAAATTGTCATTTGATTTAATTTTATATGTTTACCTATATCCAAATATAAAATTAAATCAAATAACTTACTGAGTGACAACTTCTAGAGTTTTTGTAGTATTTTTTTCTCCTGTTTTAAAGTTTTATGTTCCCAGAATTCTCCTTGTCAGGTGCATCCTTGATTAAATCCATGCATGGCTTTTAAAAGTATAAATACCAAATTATCTGTCATAGTCTTTGCTTGACGTTTTTATTTAATCTTAAGTATTTATGATCCCAGACATAAATGCTCGTCTTACATGAAGGAAAGTACCAGATTTCTTGACTGTTATGCATTGACTCTTAAGCAGCTGTTTCTAGAACTGTGACAGGCTCTTTTCCATCTGTCTTTGGCTCATTTCAACTCATCTGGATGACATCACGGACCTCCAGTCTGTTAAAATTGGGTGAATAAAACAAGTTTTATAGTTTCTGAATCACACAGTGAAGCTTCTGCATAAATGAAGATTTGTTACTAACGATGACTTGGTTCGAGCACAAACACTTTTAACCCGTCTCTAGCAAAAGAACAAGTCTTTATGAAAAAAAATCTGTATAATTAATAGAACAGACTTTGTTATTGTAAAGTGTCATTCAGTTGCTTATTTAGAAAAATAAACAACACAATGTTATAAATCTACACCAAGAAAAATGATAATTAATGCCATATTTAACTTATAAAAAATGATTCTACCCTCATACTAGTACACTTATGTCAAGTTTTCGAGTGTTGTGAAGGTTGTGGGATACAAACTGTTTTAAAGTCTGTTTTTTTTACAATTACAATTTAGGTAATCACAAGCGTCTTTGAGTTTTGGTCACTTTTTCACAATCGTTTGAGTTGCAGACACCCAGGTTGACATTATTGGTGCATCGCTTTTGCAGATTTGCGATTTTGTTAAAGCCGTAAACCTTAAAGTCCCACTCCAATCATCTTTTGATCGATTTTTAAAAGTGGTCTTTTAATGACAATTTAGCTGTTTTTAACAAAATCCAAAAACGTTTTTCTGTTACATAGTTTCTGCAGAGCAGCAGAAGTTAATTATAAATTCACGTCTAAGTTGTGGGTGGGGTATGGAGCTGCCCCGCCCCCTTCCCGTTACTGAGAGCTCTCTGTTTAGCTTCTACGCAATAAATACGATCGTTTTCCAACTGATATATATATATTTTCTTATGTCTGCTCCTGATCCATGATTATTTGATTAAAGAATTACTCAGAAATGCAATGTTAAGCTTAATTTTCTTAATATATCTACTCCATCATCAGAAAAATGCTACAAGAACATGTTAAAAACATGACTTTCATAAAATTGAGTCTTTATTTTAAGCTTTCTTAGAAGTACATTCCTAGTAATGAATAAATCAGGCTTTTGTTGTATTAATGCAAAGAAAGTATGTTTGTGAAAAAGCACATCAACTTTTGTGTGCACGTTTGCACTTGTTTGTCGCTAATCGTCTAACAAATATGTTTGGGCCCTCGATAAAACTTAAACCGGTGCATAGATCGAGCAGCTGCTCTGTTGCAAACTGAATAAATCTCACAAACCCAACAGTCGACTAGGAGAACTGCACATACTCTGTTCTTAAATGAAAGGGAAAAAAAGGAGAAAAAACACTTTTCTTATTTCTATTTTGTTCACATGCGGTTTTATCTTCATGGACGAGGAGCTTTTTGGAATTCTAACTGTTGGACGGACGGCACGGACTCGGCCAGAATCAATAAATTCACCTTATAAATAGCAAGCAAAACATAAAGTTGATGATTTAAACGTTGCGGTTTGTTTATAACTTCTAAAACTTCATCAAGATGAAGGATGCAGCAGTTGCCGTGGTAACATCAGTAGCCAGGAACTGTGCAGAAATGAATATAGCTGTGTGTCCCTGTGCCGGTTCTGTCTTCACAGGAAGGAAGACGGTCTGTTCAGCACAACCTTCACTCTTCATTTGACACAAGTGTTTGTTTTATTGCCTCTAATTCAAAAGACCTTTTTTTTTTTTTTTCAATTTGGAGCACCTGGACTCAGACGCATCTGCTGAATTCTGAGTGGAAACTCGTTCAGGCATCCTTCAAATGTAGTTTGGATCCTATTTTGCCTAAATTAGATCCGTTCCAGTCAGTTTTAGAGCTGTCCAGACTTGTGAAGTCAAATCTGGACGGACAGACGGTGATGGTTTGTGGTTGTTGGGACTCTCTTGAACGAGACTCAGAAGCTCCTGTCTTTTCTGTTGTGAACTGATTGCAGAAACCTTCTTGAGGATTATCAGATCGTCTATTTTCCAAGTTCCATGATCTCTAATGTGCTTAGAAATCCAACTTTTGCTTTTTTTGCAGAATTAGTTCAATTCATTTTGCGCATTTTCAGGAAAATGCTCAAAATATCTGACGGTTAAAGGAAAAACGATATCATATGGAGGTTTTTTTGATTAATAATTCAAAAAATTGAAAAAAAAAATCAATTTTTGCAATTTAAAAATCGAATGTGGAAAAATTACAATTCAATATGTCAATTTTAATAATAAAATATTAAATGAAAACAAAATAAAATGCATTTTAAATTGTCACAGGTTTTTGATGTCACAATTCAATTTTCTCACCTCAAACACAAATGGTGACGTTAGAAATCTCAGAAGAATCTAGTTAGCTTGTCTTCATCTGTAACATCATTTTCTATCTAACATGACATGTTTAAGATCCGTTATATTTTAGTCTATTCCCATATAATCCTTCATTAAGATATTTGTGATTTGGAGATCAAGTATAAAGGTTAGACTAACACCAACAAACATATACATTCACTTTTAAATATAAGAACTTGTGATTTTTTTTGCTCTTCAACCACCGATTATCAAAGTTTGGTCATCACTGTTTTTCCAAAAATCTTTTAGTGTCAAGCAGTTGAAGCTCTGAGGAGAATTAATCTTCTCTAAAAGTCTCTGATCCTTTTTGTTGGTTAAAGAAAATGGAATAAATGAATAGAAATGAGGAGAACAATCAGAGGGATTTGATCAGTCAGATGAGAGGAAACGCTACCTCCTACTGGTCAGTCTTTGCTCCTACAGAACTGACATCTTTTGGACTATTAGGTTAAATATTTGCTCCTGACTTTTACATTTTGGGGTTTTTCATTTGATCTGTTTAGTGGAAGAAAAGAGTCTGAATTCATAATGTTTTAGTCAGAAAAAAAAGCATCTATAAAGCTGAGCTGGAGAGTTTCCTCATCCTCTGTGACTCTGTGTTTATGTGGTTTGTTTCCTTCGTTGCTTCTGATTTTCTTATTTTTTTTGCCCTTTATCTTTGCAGTCACTTCCTCTCCGTGTGTGCATGAATGTGTACCCAGGTGCTCTTGTTGTTTAATTACTGAGTGTGTCTTGAAGCTGAAGCAGTGCCAAACCTGTCAACACACAGCGAGGGGAAAAGGGAGAGACTGGATCAAATTAAAATTTATTCCCACTGTCTCGTTTCTGCTTGCAAAAAGGCCCAATCTCAGCCTCCCATCCTTTGATTTTTCTTTTTTCCTTCCTGTTGTCATTGCTTATTTTCGCGTGTCAAATACTTTTTCACTTTGCTTTTCCCCACTGTTTCTTGCACTTTTCTATCCCCTAATTGTCGTTTCTATCTATCCATCCCAGTGTGATAGAAAAATAGTGGAGGTAGCAAACACAAATTTACACACATGCCTTTTTTGTTTTCTAAAGCTAATTCATCAGTGACTGGCTGAACAGATTTATTGAGAAGCTTTAGGTTCCCGTGGAGTGGACGGACAGCAGAGTGCTGCATTACTTTAATGGAGACTATTTCTTTGCCAGGTGAGATTTTCTTTAAAAACAATCTTTGTGGCTTTATGACTTTTGCTGTGTAGAACTCAGAAAACTCAGAATGTTTTTAAAGTCCTTCTCCAATCATCTTTAGATCTAATGCACAAGCGTTCCTAATGTTTTTTTTATTATTATTTTTTAAGCCAAAATCAAAACATGTTGTTTTCTGGACAACGTTTCTGTAGCTCATTAGAAATTGAGTAAGCCTGCCCTCATTTCCCATCATCTCTCTCCTGCTAGCAACAAAGACGTACATGGATCTATTTGTCTGCAAGTGGAAATGGCTTACTGATTTAACATCACAGCTACAAGCTTTTCCAACATTTGCTCCTGATTCACCATCATTTGAAATACTTAAATACAATTTAAGCTTAATTTAATGTATTTATTTATAAATCAATCTATTCAGAGGCCATACAAACCCTATACATCTGTGTCTGAAAATCCCACCTCTGCATTAAGCTAAAGAACATTCAACTCTGCAGCCTCTCATCCTGCATATTTCAGCACGTGCAGCAGCCTATATCTCGCACCGCCGCCTGCTGCCGTGTCATCTGTCAAATGTGCACGCCGCTTGAATCCAGATCAGAATTGTCTTTCCTGGCATTCGATAAACGTACAGGGATCTGTCTTGTTGGCAGGGGTGCAAGGATGCTCTGTAAACACTGAGATGTGACAGCGGTGGCAGAGCATGTGGTGTGATGGGGGGGGGGTGCAGAGTCATCTGAGCTCTTAAGTATAGACCTAAAAATATAATGTTTGAACATTAATTGTTTTAAAATGCAAATTAATTTTACACAAGAAAATTCCACAAAAACTGAATTTGCTTTTACACTCAACAAACACGTATGAATGTTTATTAAAAAAAATTGAGATTTTGGAGATGAATAGAAACGTTAGTGCAGTAATGGTGAGCACAGACAGGGGGCACTGTATCACTGGAACTCTGGAGTCCAGAAGTGGACTTTGAGGAGGACAGAGATGAGCAAAAATAGAAGTTAGTAATAATTCGAGACCAGAAAGTTAAGAGAAATAGAAATATATGTGAGGATATGAATCAAAAAATGACAGATGGAGTTTTCCTGTTACCCGCTCTTTTTTTTTTTTTTTCTTTTTGGTTACTTTTGCCTAATTAATTTTCAAGGCAGCCTCTGTCATTTCATACCCCCCACCCCTTCATCATGCCTGATTGAGTCCAGGCCATTTGCCGTCTGTCAAGGGAGGTGCTACCATTTGTGACCAGCAGGGGAATTGTGGTCCTCTGCTAGTTGATGCTCTGTCACTGCTGGGAGTTTCTGCCATTAGCATCAGTTTGAATGCAGCATCAAACACCACAGGCTGACGGAGCAGGAAGAAGCTGCCAGATGTCAGTGGGAGTGTTCAGTTTGACTCAATAATGTTTCTATATTTCTACTTTTCTCTATAGCAATTCCATTAAAACATTTATTTAGATTTTTACCATATTTTATCTTTTTATAAGTACAATATTCTACAGTTAGACACACTGTCACTGTCTTTACCTGTAATGCACCTTCTTAAGGCTACAGTCACAAATACAACGTGGTCATGAATGTCGATGGCAGCTGTCAGGGATGACGCCATTACAACATCAGGCTGGACAGCTACAGGACAGGGGCAGCAGCTCTGATTGGACGATGAGTAAATGTCTCCGGAGGGCGGCCGTCCATATCAAAGTCATATAACCGATGTGAAAATCGTCCAGTCGCTGTAAATTTTTAACTTTTTCTTAAAACCTACATGGCGTGTAAAAATGCAACTGCCATCTCCGGTTTTTGCTAAAAAAAATTTTGAAAAAAAATGTGCTGCAAAATTTTCATTTAGATATATATATGTATAATTGTTTTTAAGGATTAGTAAATATTTTAAAAAATTTATATGAATCAAAAGGAGTAATAAATAAATACTAATTTCCGGTGAGGATGCAGTGTGTGTCTATATCATTGAATGGGCCTCAGCTTGTTTTTATAGCTGGTAATGGGATCAAATGAATGCACAAATAGCCTTAACATGATTAGTAAAAAATGCTGTAAACAAAAGGAAAAAAAAACAAAAATCTTCCTTCTAATAAAAGAGGACTTCCATTTTTTTCCATAATTGGTAAAATAACTGTCCACTGTAACAAATCCAGTAATAATTAACATATTCTTGAACTTTTTTCCTCTTTAAATTCAATGCTTTTATAAATACTCTACTGAGTGAAGTCATGTTATTAGCCTTGAGCTGTTTTTTTTATTTTATTTTTGGTGGGTTTAATCGATGTTTTAGGATTTTGAACATTTTTCAGAGTTGCATGAGTTTGATTTATAAAAGTTGATTTATAAAGCTATGTTTTAAACTTGGATAATATATAAGTTAGAGGAAATAGAGGTTTAGCATTTAAACATGTATTATTTTAGGATAAAATTGTTGGAAAGCTGAAGTGATGCACCGACTTGTTTGCTAATCAGGCAACAGAAAAAAGAAAAAAAAAGGAAACTTGCTTTTTCTTCAAACAAGGTTGTCTGCAGTCTGAGCCTCTGCAGTCACATGTGGCTCTCTGGTTAAAGAAAAATAAAGTTTTTAAATTTAACAAGCTATTGTAAAGTAAACTCAGTCAAACTTGATTCAACTCAAACATTTTGACAGATTTTTGTGCGTCATGCACCACAGAAAATCAACTGGTGGTCAGTCAGCACAACCAGAATTTATACTTAAGACACACCAGATTACAAGGCAGAATTTTTACTTCCCAACAAATGGAAGGATTTGAAGTCCAAAAATACAGTAAAGGTCACCTAATTAGCTCTGATTTATAAGTTGTTAGTCTGAGTTACACACTTCTGTCTGAGATACACCTAAAACTATAAAATAAACTTGTTTTTTTATTTTATCCCTGCTGTTATTACACCTCTTAGTACATTTACTGCATTGAGATAGACTTATTTTTTGAAAGAAAGTAATTTCAACTCCTGTAAAAAGTTATAAAGTATTTCATGTTTTGAAAAAGGGATATAACCTTTTTATGTTCATGTTCTATTTATACAAAAAAAACAGGTATATTTATTGTAATAGTAGCAATACTACAAATACAAGTCGATATAGTCTTTTTCTAAAGGGTGAAATACAACTTTTTTGCTCCTTTTGGGTTGGTGTTTTAAACACGTGTGAAAGTTGAATTCTTTGCAAAAATGATTCTCTGTTCACTTGCAAGTGAACTTTGGTGTGGTTCGGTGATAGTGTGAATTTCAGATAGAAGTGTTGTATTTTAAAAAATAAATCCCACAATGTAAATCTCAAGAAGCATAAATGAAAATGATGAAGAATGTTGTTGCAGTTTTCTTCCTTCAGTTCTCAAAGTCTTTCTTTTATGCTAGAGGACTTGTGAAATTGTACGTCCAAATCTGAAGACGAAGCCATAAACGTGAACAATCATCTCCCACACTCTGCCCCCATTTATCTATGGAAGCTCCATGTAAATGAGGAATGAACATTTGCAAATATACATGAGAACCTTTTGGTCTGCCGATCAGGAAACAGATAATGAAGACATCAGGGAAGGAAAGACGACCATTTTTAGAGTACTGTGACGTTGAGGTGCTGCTGAGACCTGGACGTGGAGCGAGTCTCAGGACACAAAGATCTTGAGAAGTGTGATCAGCTGTGCAGAGAGTCTCATCAGATCTGACCTTCAGGATATTTATATCAGGCTGTGCAGGTCCAGCACATTATTAAAGACACTTATCATCCAAATTACAAACAGTTTTAGTGGCTGCCATCTGGCAGAAGACTCCCATCACACAGGACAGGAAGGAAAGGTTTTGATTTTTGTCCTCGGGTTTTAAACACACAACATTGGCACACATTTTAATTTTATATAAACCATTTTTTTATTTTTAATAAGATTCATTTGTATGTGGACAAATGCATTTTGTACTCAAATGTTGATTTATTATTATTATTTTGAAGTGTTTGGAGTTTGTTTCACTGCTGCTGTATTCTTTCAAACATGATTATTACTGGAAAATTACACAACTAGGACATTAGAGGGTTCTCAAAATATCAAATTACATTTTTAAAAAGCTGTTTCTCCTTTTGACATTTGCATTAGAACCAAAGACTTGTTTAAAATAATGTGTTAAAGCTGCTTACCAGCTGAAAAAGATGAGATTAAAAGCAGTCACTATATCAGTGCAAATAAGATAACATGATAAAAAAAATATAAACGTGTGTAAAATATAAGCATGCTAGGGATGTGGTTATGGCTTTTGCCTGAAAAGGCTCTGATCAAATCCCAGATGGACCTTTCTGTGTGGAGGTCTGCGTGGGTTTTCTCCAGGTACTCCGGCTCCCTCCTACAGTCCAAAAACAGGTTAATTGGTTGTCCCTAGGTGTGCATGTGTGAGTGTGTGTGGGAGTGCGACAGAGGGCGTACCCCGCCCTCGCCAAGCGTTAGCCGAGACAGACTCCAGGAATCCTGTAACCCCGAAGGATAAAGGAACGAACAGCGATACATAGTCATTGGAATCCATACGAGTCTATTGTTCTCAGGGTGATTAAAGTACATATATAGGAAGGTAGAAATCCAAGCATGGCTGTGAAGGTAGAAGTGCACCAGTGAGTCAGCCTCCTGGTGGACAAAGGCCATCCCACCCAAGAATACAGTTCACAGTGGTGAGTCAACATCTTACTTGATGACATGATGCTTTTTCTCTCAGTTTTTTTTTTTTTTTTAAAATCACGATTTGCTTTAACATGTTTTGCATTTGTTATATTCTTATTTGCCCCTTGGTGTACATGTGAATGTGTGGCCCTGCAGCAGACTAGCTACCTATTCGGGGTGTACCCCGCCTTTACCCAACAGTAGCTGGTTGGCTCCTGCAACCCCATGACCCAGAGAGGGTTCTGAAGATGTACTGGTTCTTTCAGAGCTTTATTAAATATACAAAGTTGGCATAATTTTGTCTAAAATAAAGATAGATTTGAATGTTTTCTCATCTTTTAGTTGTAACAAACTGAATTGATCCTTCATAAAACGATCAGATTAGTTGGTTTTACGTAATTCAAAAGCAACATCCTCTTGGATGCTGCTGTAACCTGTCTAACCACAAAAGGGTGACTCATCAAAAATCTGTGCCTCTCCATCATCTCTCCGTCTCTCTTTTTTCTCTCCGTCAACAACTC
>NC_050534.1:12098539-12106713 GCF_002922805.2 Oryzias melastigma | reverse complement strand
AAGGAGGAAAGATAAAAGACAGAGCGAAGAGAGGGAAGAAGGTTAAAAGGATTAAAGAGTGAACAGAGGGTGGAGGAGGAGGAGGAGAAGTGGAGAATTGTGTTGAAAGAGGATGAAGAGATAAGAGCATGCAGGAGCAGAGGAGACATAAAATGTAGGGGAGCAGAAGAGAGGGGTAGGCGAGAGGAGATTAGAAAAATAGATAGATCAATAGATGGAGAGATACAGATAGAATTAAAGGAAGAAATTTACAAAGCAAAGGGAGAATGTGTGAAGCAGAGAAAAAGCTGGGCAGACAGCCAGATCTCCCCCGAGAGAGAGGTCAGAGCAATGGACACGTCTCTGGAGAGCCTGTGTTGGTGTGTGTGTGCTTGTTTGTTGTGAGTGTGGTTTGTGTGAAAGGCGATGGTAAGAGATGTGGATGAGAGAAGAATGCCGAAGAGGAGGATGAGAGGAGCAGCGGAGCACAGAGAGAACCGAGGATTTGTGTAAGATACATACTGAACGCCTAAAATATGACCTTGGAAATCTATAGCCGAGCATATGTCCATTGTGAATGCCACACGTTGAAAGGAATCTTTTTAGTTTAAAATCTCAAAGAGGAAAATTCTAGAAACTGATTCATTTTTTGCGTTAAAAACCAAATCAATGAAAATGGTGTTTGGTATTTTTTAAATGTTTATATTGAAGTCATTGTGAATCAGGAGCAGACAAAAAAATTACAGTTTGAAAAGCACTAAAGTTAACTCCATTCTAATGCATCCACTTAAAGACAAATAGATCCATGAACGTCTTCGTTTTCTTTGTCTGAACTGGGATCTGGCTCCAAACTGTTCATCTGGATAGCTCCAATTACGCTCGCTATTTTTGTTGCACCCATAAAGTTATGCTGGAGATGTGAGGGGCTGTAAGCCAGTGGGAAACATATGGGCTCAAAATAAGGCCCTAAAGATTCACAACCGCAATTGCATTTTTACGCTCGAATCAAGATTCATCTTACCTCAAAATGTGTAAAAACTATCTGCATGAACGTAAATAAGATTTGCATTTGTGAAATAATTTCTACATTTTTTTTTTTTTTGTGCAGATCTGCATGGAGAGAAAATAGACTCACCTGTAACTTTAGATTTGTGCGTGCATAGTTTTTGATTTGTAACTCATACAATACATAAGTGCAAAAATTATGAAAAATAATACAATTTACACCTACACAACTTAAAAACTACAACATCTTAAAACACAAATCCAAAGTTATGCACAAATCAAGAATTACACACGCATGAATTGGGTTAAGTCTATTTTCTCTCCATAAATCTCTCCTTAGATGCAAAGCAAAAAACTGCGTTTGAGCTCCTGAAGTTCTGGTTGTGAATTATATGTCTCTATCTTTACACGTCTTTATGATTGGATGGCCACAAATCAAACTGTCCAATCAAAGAGCAGGTGACGCCCCAACACAGACTTTGAGGTCGATTTCTGCATTATCATGACCAAGAGGAATGTAGACAGTATTGATTGTTTAGGGAAATCTTTAAAAACTAATTGAAAATGTGTTTTTTAAGTCCTTAAAAAAATGAAAAACGTTAAAAAACAAAATTTAAATGTAATAATTTACAGATTAAATTCTGCGGCATGAAGCCACCTGCTCTTTGATTGGACAGTTTGATCTTTTTTATGGGATCCATTTTAACATATTTTCAAAACTAAATTTTTTTGGGTAGATTTATTTTACGGTATGATGAAACTTGAGTTATTTGCCGGTGTTAACAATTGGATGATGGGAAATGAGGGAAGCTTAACAATCCCACCCACAACTCTGAGGTGAATTCTCCTGAAACTGTCCTAGAAAATGACACGTGGATTCTTAATTTTAGCTAAAAATGATATAATCTTAATTAAAAGGCCACTGGGAACGCTTTAAATATTCAATTTCGTCCATCTGAAGAAATTCATGTCAAATCCAACTGTTCTAGATCATATATAAATATTGGGCATTGTTTTATATTTTGTGATTTTTTTTTTTCCACCATAAAATTTCTATTTTGTACCAATCTGAACTTTTTTGAGCGAGTAGCTGCAGAATCACTGTCTTTGCCGTGCTCCTCATTACCTGCAGCAGGTATTTCTAGTCGGTCAGAAGCTGCACATGTAGAGGTGTTTGGCAAAAGTAGCAGGGCATGGCCCCTCAGTGCTGGAGTTGCTACTCCTCATTGCTTATTTCATTTATTAGTCCCTCTGAGGTATGACTACTAATGTGGTACTCCATGTTTTTCTTGCTGGTCCACAAGTATAGAGGAGTTACAGGTCAAGTCAGTGACTGTTCTGCACTTTAGTTTTCACCTGGAGCCAGAAAAGCTCGAGTTTTTAGGGGAGGTTTGGGCGTTATAGCAAAAAATATGCTCAATTTGTTCAATTTAACCGCAGTTTTTCCAAAAAAATTAAAAATAAACTTATTAACCTCCAGTTATACTCTGAGTTTGGCTGTTTACAATAATGTCAGATTGACACTTATCCCCACTATTGTATAGCTTTTATTCAAAATGTATAGTGTGAAGGTTGAAAAAAGTTTAAAACATAACAAATTATGAAACCACTTGGAGTATATCCTTGGAATATTCTATAGAATCTATTTTTCTTTTTAAGCCATTTTTTTTAACATTGTTTTGACTCTTTCCTGGCATTTGCTTTTTGAATTTATGCTTTTTTTGTTGCTACATGTTTGATCTCTGTTACAAATCATAAAAACTGTTTGATCTCAATTTTTGTGGTAAGAAATTACAAAATTTCCTACTCAAAATGGAGTTTTTTAGTACAGTTTTTGGTTAATTGTGGAAATTTTGTGCGATATCATAAAAATAAAAGCTGGGGTTGTATTAAAAAGAAGGATAATAATCAAAAATAGTTTTAAAGATAAATTATAAGAGCAAAATGTATAGAATTGCAAGCTCAAAAAGGCCCGGAGAGTTAAGTAAACTTCAGTTCTTTATGTTTTCATGTCATCCTGTCATGAAAATTAAAAAAATCCCAGTGATCTTAGAATGTAGTTCTCTGAGTTTTTCTTTTTTTTCCTTGTTACTCTGATTTTATGTACATGTTTTACTGCTCAGATTCATGATAGGCTATAATATGGCTTCCTCCTGCGAGTCTGCACAGTATGTTCGTGCAGGGCACTGCAGGTCACGGCACGCTATGTTTATGTCAATAACATATCTGGAGGCCACGGGATTACATGACCTTGCATGCCACATGCGCTGTCATTCTCTCTCACACACTCGCAGTCCAAACGCAAAACCCCATGAAACCCCCAGGCCTTTTGGAGATTCTTGCACTGGTCCTTTTTGAGGAGTGGGGGTGGAGTTAGATCAGAGGAATAAAGATTAGATTCTCTGGAGAGCAAAAAAAAAAAAAAAAAAGTGTTTTTATTTTGTAAAAAAAAGTATACACTTACATTTTTTGCAACAAGCAAAAAAAAATCCTTTGTGTTTGTTCAGCTTTGGAAAAAAATGTCAGTAAAAACAAGTTGAGATGACTAATCATCCTCTCATCTGGTCAGTTCTGCCGCCTCTGACTCACTAGGGATAGCATTCTGTCTCTCTATGAAAAACTGTTGCAGATTGTCCACATTGTGTGTTTTCGGAGCGTGGTCAACCTTGAGCGCTCAACAGAGAAGATTACAGTTCTGAGAAGGTCATTTCTTTGTCTGTTTTGGCTTAAACATTCTTCAAATAATAGCACGAGTGTGTGTAAGGGAGTCCTCATCCAGGCAGCAAAATAGCCCCATATAATCATGCTCCCTCCGCCACGTTCAAGGGGTAACTAACCGTTATTAGGATATGTTCAGATTTTTTTCCCCCTACTGTCTACTGCCCTGGATTTTATTTTATTTTATTCTTTTTAAGCGTCAAATATGACGATTTCCCAAACGAAAAACCTAAAAAGTTTGACATTTTTATAAATAAATGTATAATCAACTTTCTTCTGATGGTTGGATGGTTTATAAAAAATAACTTTAAATAAATAAATAAAAAATTACATGAAAAACAGTTAAAACGCAATGCATTGTGGTCCATATTTGCCAATCTAGTAGGCATAGATGTACACTAGTTTAACTCAGAGACTTCTAGGAAATTTGCTTTGGGAAATTTTTGAATTGCTCTACAAAATGCCACACACCCTACAGAATAGGTGAATAGTTTATGTCTTTCAAGTAAAAATCAAACCTCAAGCTTGACCTCAAACTAAAAAACAAAACTTTCGTTCAGTTTATTTTCACAATATGCTTCTGTTTCATGCGTGAGACCTTATTGTTGTGTCTCTGTGTGCACAACAATAAGGTTTGGTATTTAGCAGTAGGCGTGTTTGCAAGTGTTGCAGTAGTCTGCATTACCGAGTTCAAAGAAGATAAATGTTATTGCCAAAAACTCCATTATTTCTTTGATATCCTAAAAAAATACATTAGAAAAATATTTAGATTTTAAATGGGATCCAGAGTCTTGTACTGTTAGGAGTGGAATTGTTTTTATTCAATTGTTTCTCCTCCGCCCAACTTGTGTCCTTTGATAGAGGATGCAGACAGTCGGAGCTGGCTCGGTGGTCACAGAGGCAGTTTAGCCTCTCCGATGTGAGGCTGCAGAGCCTCAGGGGTGGAGGAGCGTCTCACTGTGCTCTTTGGGGCTTTACAGGTTGTCTGGCTTTGGTTGGTGGACCTTCTAGTGTGATCTTGTTTTTTATTCTTGTTGTTTTAAAGAGTTTTTGGGGGGGGTTGGAGGGGGTCCAAAGTGTTTTCTTTTAGGCTAAATCCAGTCAAAGGGATTGTCGTTCAAAGTCTGTAAATTTTCGATTCTCTTACTGGAAGTGAACCTGCGATCTTCCGATCAGAGGTTGACCACTTTACCACTTTAGCGCTCTTGTCTTGGACTGCAAGGACCAGATTATTTTACTAACTCAACGTAATTTACTCACATCTACCATCCAATGAAAATTAATTTTGGACATACAAAACCCCACCCCCTCTTTAGAAAAATGATGACATCACATTAAAAATGAATGGTGCTGAAACCTCGTTTTGGGCTAAAAATAAATAAATAAAATCCTCTAACAAAACAAAAGAAAACATGTCATAGAAATACACAGGAAGTTTTAAAACTATTATGGGATGGCTAAAGGAACTACGGCTTGGTGGCCATTTTGTGGCAAAATGTAAAGTATGGCAATTATTACACTTGCGACTTCCAAGATCGCTGATTCGCGATCTTTATAAATGTAGTAAATTGTAGTAAAATATGATCAAAATATCATCTAAAAAATATATAAAAGTAAGAAATGTGGATCGATTCATGAATTGTTGAGCTTTATTTCTTGAATCGAATCAATCCACAGCTCTAATATTTTGAATTTTCAAAATAAATCACTTCAACCACCCTCTACAAACTTAAACTCCTCCTAGATATTTCAATTTATCACATCATAGCTCCTCGTGGATCATTGTAAAGCTACTTGAGGGGGAAAAAGTTGGAAATAGAAGATGTTGATTTTGACCGGCGTTAACGCAGCAAGCTCACAAAAGTGACGTTTACCTGTCGCTCGCACATTTTTCACCTGAATACTGTGAAAATGTAAAATGATTGGCACGAGCAAAACGAAATGATATGACGCATGAAATCCTAAGAATGTCGGGTGGTTAACAAAAAAACCCTGGTTGCCACGGAAATCAAAAATTTAACTTTTGCCGATTCTTTTAAAAATGACATAGAAGTGTTCGTCACCCCCAGGTGGCCAAAATATGAAATGGTTGCTATGGTGATAAAATTAATAGAAAGTTGCTACTTTGGGAAAAAAGGTTGTTTTTTCATAAAACACATGCAGCTCTGACCAGACTGGCAGAAGCAAATGTGGAGAGTGAAGGACAGTTGCATAGCTAATGAGGACAAATTAAAACGGGGTAATGGGGGCAGGTTGCATACAATGCAACGCTTTGATTAGTTCTTGTTTTAGTTCTTCTATTAAAAGTTTTACCAAAACTACAAGAATTCTATCTAAAAGCACAGCTGCTCAGGCTTGCTTTGTCCTTTTTTTATTTATTGTTGAATCCTTCGGTCATACAGGAAAACGAGTAAATACGCCTCAGGGATTGTATGGACACTACTAACACAGAGATGCATCTTTTATTTTTCCTTTATTGTTCTTTTGTGCTGTTAGCTTCTGTATTTTAAAGTCCAAACACTTGATCAAAAATCACTTTTTTTCACAGCATAAAAATATGTTATGGACAAATTTACATAAAAAATGCACTAAAATTGATGTAGTTTTAATTTGTTACAATTTTACCTTTCGTCTTATTTGCTTCCTGATAGTGTTCGTGGCTAAAGTTACCATGAACATGATAGAAAGGTAAAAATCACCTTGAAAAAGACAAGATGTTAAGCAGAAGGACAGATAAACGTCTTAGGATCAATGTCAGTCTGCAGCAGTCAAAATAAAATGTGTCCCTCAGACTATAAACAGCATCTTTAAATGTTTTTGCATGTGTGCATATTTTTTTGCTCAGTATTCTGTGTATTTGTGTATCTGTTTTGTGGATCTGGACGTGTGCCATTTGCTCTACATCTGTGTGTTGCTGTGCTTGTTTTATTCTGTGTGTGCGTGAACCAGAATCGCTATCTCCCGTTCTCCTTCAGTGTGTGTTTGTGCGCACGGAGGGCTGTGCGTGTGTGTCTGTGCAAGTGTGTGTGAGTGTGCACGAACCATGAACCCCAGTGAGATCCGGCAAGCATGACGGAGAATGACAGCTTGATTTATGACTAGGCTATAAGTAGAATGACTACTGCTACAGTGTGTGTGTGTGTTTGCATATGTGTGTGTGAGGTAGAAAATCATGACGGAGAGGGAACGAAAAAGAGAGGACGGAAAAGGAAGATGGTGGAGAGAAGCAGAGATATGGATGACAATAGGAAAAAGGATGCAACGAGTGGAGAGATAAGCTGCAGGACAGAGCTAAAAAGGCAGAATGGGGCAAGAGGGAGAAAGGGGGGGCAGTTTGATAGAGAGGAAGGGAAGAGGGGTTTAAAAAGATGACACTGATTGGGATTGTGGGAATGAAGATGCTCATTTACACACTGACCACTGCATCTGTCATAAACATGAGAGGAGAAACTGTTAGCTCCTGTTTACATGGCCATTGGGGAGATATAGTGCTCAATTTACTTTGGAATTACAATGTAGGCATCAGAACACAGAAAAGTGTTAAGAAAATCGATAAGATCTTTAGATAATCAATAAAATCTAAAAAATACCGCTTTTATTGGTTCCACAACACAGTTTAAATAAAAGCCAACTCCTCCTCTTAAGACTTGTAAACATTTAAATGTTTGATACACACAAATAAATTCTCTTTTAGTTAAATTATGCAAGAAAATTTTACTTTAATATGCATAAATATACATTTTAGTGCATATTCTGCTATTGTTCTTTAAAAAAAACTACTATCATTTGGGAACCTGATTTTGTACAAATTAGATATAATTTTGATTATTATATTATTATTGAGTTAAATCAATCTTTAAAAAAAAGAATCATTTTATTTGTACATATGAGTGATTTTTTTTTTCTTTTCTTTTTTTTATATAGAGTTATAATAGAGTTCACTGCTGCATCAGCTGCTTCCTGAACGGTTCATATAATTACTTCAGCACCAAATGAAAATGGGGTTTTTGACATGTTCTTGTGGCCTTTACTTATAATTGAGGACTTATATAAAGAAAATTAAGAATAAGATAGTTTTTGTTTATTCAAATTTTGGTGAATCAGGAGCAGACGCTAAATGTAACATTGGAAAAAGCTTGTAGCAGTCGCGTACAAACTACAAAAAAGCCACAACTTCTGTGCGCGGCTCCATTCCGAGACATCTACTTGCTGACCAATAGATCCATGTGCTGTATGTCTTTGGGGCTGTAAGCGAGCGGAAGAGGGCTTAAACAGATTTCCTTCCACACCAATAGCCAATAATGAACGACTGCCGCTCTGCAGAAAGTATGTCCTAGAAATCATAATTAAAATATATCTGGGAACCCTTTTAAAATAGATCAAAAGATGATCATAGTGATTCTTCAACAATGCAAATGTCTGTAAAGTGCCTAGAGATTTTTCCTTTAAAAAAAAAAAAAAAAAAATTTTTT
>NC_050534.1:12065565-12098478 GCF_002922805.2 Oryzias melastigma | reverse complement strand
GTTTTGCCTTTTATTTTGGTGAGAGTACGAGTAAAAAAAAAGTAAAACATCTTTTAGGACTTTTGTGTCAAAAATACAGACTTTTTAATCTTCTTATTAATTTGTTGAGTTTGTGGAGTTAGAATAATTTGAAGATCTTCAATTTAAAAACATTCTACTCCAGCAGCTGGATACCTGCAGGACAGTAATGCATCATGGGAGAATTCCCAACATTCAAGAGCAGCTTGACTGTGGCAGCGAATGACCATCAAACTGACAATTTTAAGGAAGAAAGACTGTGATTATAATCACAAAAGGCTCAAATTAAAGGAATAAAACAGAAAAAATAATTTTATTTAATAGATTTTCCTCCACAGAAGTAATACTTAAACTATGTAAACCTTTGAGCGTGTAAGGAAAATGGTTATTGTAATCTTTTTTTGATGTTTTTTAATTAAATTTCTAAAATAAAAAAATCTATTCTTACTTAGTTAGGCACAAATTTGTGAACGCTGACCTTTTTCTGGACAAAAAACAGGTTAAATGAAGAGAAGAGTGAGAAACGTGAAGGATGGAGGTGCAGACTGCAGGCTTTGATCCATCTCTTGGTTGGAGCTGGTGCTGGCGTCCATCCAGAAAACCTCACAGGATGCACAAACACACACACACACACGTATGCACCCATACACACTAGCATCAAGCAGACACACATATGAAGTGAGAGCTTCAAGGCTTTGTTGATTATCTCTGCTGGGAGGATCAAAGACACTGACCCCCCTCATCCCCTCAATCCATCTATCCATCCATCCTATAGCCGTTTATCAGACCATCTTTCCAGACGCTTGTCAAGCAGACCGTCTCTCCGTCTGTCAGATAAAGATGCGTCGTCTTCTTTTAGTTGAAAACTTAAATGTACGGGTTCAAATCCCTCTCTCCCAGATGTTTCTGCTTCAGATTTGTGGTCCAGTTCTTCTATGAAAAGAGGAAATGTAGCGCAGATACCTGAGTTTTCATCTCTATTTCATCAGGAAGGACTTCTGCAAAGCATTTGAAGGGAAAATCTTGGCAACATGAGGTTGACATAACAAATTTAGAAGTACTCGGATTAATAAAAGTACCTGGTAAGGCAGTAGAACACTTGGAAAGCTTCAGGATGGTTTGATATCTGCTGGAGAAGTTTTAAATGGCTGTAAAGAGTATCCAAATACCCAGATATTTGAGTATTTGAGTATGAATATTTGCAAAATCTGAGATTGCTGATTTGCTATCTTTATAAATAAAGTATATAAAAAAAAAGCAGGTAATTATCAGTCTTAGCAGTGGTGTCCCACTAATAACCACTAGAGGGCACTGTAGGTGTATGTATCAGTATTTGCTACTGACGGCAAGTAGAAGAAAAAGAAGCACCGTCAGAAACAAACAAGAAGGAAAATCTGATTGTTTTCTCCCTTAACTTTGATATTTTCAACAAATAATTATTATTCTTGGTTTTATTTTTTTAGTTTCCTTGTACTAATGCAGGACAGCAAATCATCAAACTGGGTTACAGAGAGATGAAAACACCGTCATACAAAATCAGACGGTAAACTGTACTGGGAGAATGTCTGAATGATCTCATGAACCCTGACGTGGTAATGGATGTTTTTGTGGAGCTCTTCAAAATAAATAAATCTGATCTCTTAACGCCGTCTGTGTCTCCCGTACATGTTTTAGAGATACAGCAAAAGGCTTCCATGTAGTGATGAAGCTAACAGCTTGATCGTAGCTTCTCCCAGACACGACATTTTTAGACAAACATTGACTATCGAATTTGATGTGAGTCGAAAAGAGGCAGTAGACGTGAATTTGATGCATAAATTGTGTCAGGTGTGTAGGCAGCTTGGTGGATTTGTTCACTTTTCTCCCAAAAAGCGCCACTTATACTGCAAAGCAAATTATACCCCAGAAAATACAAGATATAAACTAAACTAAACGTATCTACTATTGTCCCTGGAAGTAAATAAATCTCCAAAACAACGATTCTCGCTTTCAAAATAAAGGTGTTTTACATACATATAAAAAAAATTGCAATGAAGTTGATTTTACTGAAATGACTCGACTGCCTGGGATCTGCAAAATAATGATCTAAGCGTGGGAGTTTTTTAGCATTTCCACTAAAAATAATTGTTTTATTTTTTTTCTTAACTGATCTCCTGTTGAAAATAATTATATAAATAATGGCAATTAAATGCATATTTTTTGTCATTTTCCAACATCCAGTAAAAAGACTTTAATCAATAGACAATTGTGGTTTGATCTGTGAATCATTGTGATCCCGATTCCCTAAAGTTTGGCTCACCACTCTGCAGAATCGGTTGCTAAACTTGACGGGATGCATGTTGCCGTTTGTTTGGGTAGGAACAGAGTCAGAGTGACGTCAACAGCTGCCGTCAAGGAGGTCAGACCCTGTGCATATGTTTGGATGGGAGACAATCTGGAGACATGGTAGCATCTTCAGCTGTTGCTCAGACTGTGAAAGAGTTGTCACTCCTTTCTGTCTCTCCTCCCTGACCTTTTTGGGGTTTTTTTTCATCTGTCAATACCTTTTTTTCTTTTTGGGGTGAAAACACGAGCAATTTATGTCCCTGTCTCACCTGAGTTGTCACTTTTGTTCTTCTAGAAATCGTTCCCGGTCCTGGAAAGTTCCCTTTGTGTTTTCTTTTTCTTTGTCTGCAGTAATCACAGTAGTCAGTTCCAGGCTGAACCAGCTGCTTATGAATTTTCTCTCTGTGAGCTGCGGAGCCCGAAGGTCTAACCCGCATTTGAACTCACTCCTACAACTGTGTGTGTTTGTGTGTCCGAGCTCTCACTTCCAACCTTTAGATGCACCACGTCTTAACTTACAGCAGTGTATCTCTCTGCGTTCGTCAGTCTTTCTGCCCGTCCATCCATCTGTCCTCCTTCTTGTGTCTGCAGCTCCAGTGCCTTTAGGCCGGATGTAAGGGTGATTAAAAGAGAAGTTGCGTGCGTGTTTGTGCGTGTGCAGACTGCACACTGAAATCGAGGGCATTGGCCCTTCCTCCCCTGTCTAAAAAGGAAATACCAAATTACTGAGGGCCTCTCTCTTTCTTTCTCTTATCATAGTTTCACATGGTATTTGAAAATGTAATTAAAAAATGGAAAAAGAAAAATCAGTTTTTCCCTGCATTACCCCAAATTTAATAATTTTGCCTTTAACCCCTTCATGTTTGACTGTATTTCCAATTTTGGTAAGAAATATAGTCTTCTGTGCTTTTTTTTTCTTTTCAGTGTGATACTAAATTAGCAAATTAGCAACATATGACATGAAAGGGTTACAAATCTATGCAAAATTTTAGGTTTTTGACCATTTTTCACAACATTTAGCCTCACCACTCACGTTGGTGAAGCATGAGACTTTTACTGAGCTTTCACACTGATCTGTTTGGTCTTAAACACTCTATATTTTCTTTAATATATTTTTTTTGTTTGGCAGGTATCAAAGAACATCTGAACTTCTGTAAGGCCAAGCAATTATACTTTGATTTATCTCATTTATCCAAAGAAAATTTACAAAAAAACAAAAAAATTGACTTTCTTTCTTTTTTTGGCATTAGATGTGTTCATATACTGTATATGAGAACTGGACAGAGTGAGTGTGACATCACTCATGAAAAAGGCTTTACTTCCTGGTCTACTGTAATAGTCAATTCAGTCACCATTTATTCGCAAAATGAACACCGACTTATTGGAGCCAGACGACGACAGTTAGTAGCCATTGGTCCGAATAGGTCTGGCTCAACGTTTCTATGGCAACCACTCCGCCAATCAGGGGTGAGCTTGTGATAAGGACACACCCTTATATTGAGCCATCTGATTAGACAGTTTTCAACTTGAATAACTTTCACTATGAAATTAGGATAAACAAGAATCTGTTAAAAAAGAAAAAAAAATTATGACAGACATGATGACTGAGTAATAGCTCTTTATTTTTCAATAAAAGTCTATGGAATTTTTGCTTCTTGGAGCCACCAAGTACTTCCTATTCAGAACAGGAGGTGGGAGGGGCCACTCAGTCCTGTTCTCATATACAGTCAATGGTTCAAACAGATTTCCCTGGACTATCTTTATTATTTTTTAGCTAAATTTAGTGTCCTAAATCTTGAATTTGTAGTTTAAAACCTTGTTTTGGGTTTACTTCACAGGTTTAATGTATAGTAGGAAATCAATTTTAGCACTGTTTATCTTAAAAAGTATTATTTTGAGTGTATTTCGGTTATGCTATACTTGCTAAAAGCTAAGCAGTCAAAATAGTGTTTAAATGGTGCTGAAATGTGGAATTGAGTTGAACAAATAAGATTAAATATCATGTTTCTTACACGAAAAACACTCGCACTAGTTATTTTTTAAATATCATTTATTAATGTGAGACGAATAACATCTTTGAGGAAGTTCTCTACCTGAAGACATTCAAACAACTTGATTCCAGAGTATGAAATGAGTCAGAAACAGCAATAATCCTGTGCATATTCACACATTTGTTAAAAAAGTGTTGCTAATGATTGCCTGTCTGTGAAATAACAGTATGTCGATGGCTTGGTTTATAGAGCACCGTTCACCAATATGCAGTAGAACACAAAGTTCCTGAAATAAAGGACGTATATAAATATAAGTTACGACAATAAAAAGTCACAAGACACAATAGATTAAAAGCAACAATATTCTTATTCTGATCTATATGTTCAAATTCATTGTAAATCATTTGGGTTTTTATTTTAAATCCAAGTAAAAATCTGATTTATTTCATCATAAACTTTAGATTTCATTTTCTAATGGCAGTGTTCTTCCAATATAAATGAACCCCATAAATGCATTATAATAAGGAACACACAGAAGTAGTGGAAAAAAGCAACACTGCATTAGAGCTTGTGTGTGTGCTTGTTTGCTTTTGAGTGCATGTGTGCATGTGTGTGCTTGTGTTGGAGGTATGCCACGGCGCCTGCCAGCCAGCCAGGCTGAGCTGGAGGGCCCCTGCTGGGGGTGGAGGGTTCAGGCGAGCCCCCTGCCTTCACCGGCTTACTGGAGCATGCTGGGAAACAGCAAGGCAGGGGGAGAGGAAGAGGGAGAGGGTAAGGGGGATAATATGGAGAGAGGTGGAGAAAAAGAGAGATCAAGCCAGAGAGAAGGGGAGGGATGGAGGGTGGAAGCAGACAAACAGGCATGAGCTGCAGAGAGGGACATGTGATGTTGATGCAAAGAGAGGTGGAAAAAGTAAACCCGGAGCCGGAATGTGAGAGGAATGCAGGGAATGGAGGAGTCCTCCAGAAGGTGGGAGGCTGAGATGTTCTGCAGACGGAGGACAGGGCAGAACTCTCTCCTAATTCAATCTCTGCTATTACCTTCACTTCTGCTCTGAGAAACTCCAAAGACCCAGACATGTAATGAATTTGAACAAACACTTAGATCCTGATTTATTTATCTTCCTCCTCTTTCATTTCACGTCTGAAATGTAATCAAGAAAATTGGGCTTATTCCTTTAGTTCAAGTCAAGTGAAGATTTCCATCAATCAGGGTTCTTGATTTGTTTCTGCTTAAATATTATCAGTAAATATGAATTTCATTAGGACTTGCATCATCTGTTAATGCAGCCTGTTTTGGTTAAAACAGAAGTAGGTCCATGTGACATAAATCTTTCAATCTGGAGAGAAAAATGTGGTTTTGGGGTTAAGGTAAGTTTAAGGTTAATGTTGAGGGTTAGGGCAGGAGAGGAGGTCTGCAGGAAATTGGAAACACAAGCCTGTCTGTTTGTGTGTCCACTCTCTACTTTAGGAGAAAATCAAGAGCAGCTGATGAAGTTTCCATTCAAACTCTTAAAGGAAATGTTGTTTGTTGGGAAACTTTTGGCACATTCTTTTGAAATGATAAGAAAGATAATTGCTTCAGATTGAATATAGAAAACCACAAAAAACAAATAAACTTGAGAAAAGGGTAGTAAAATTGTGAGAAAAAGTGAAAATTTGATGAAACAGTGGTTCCATTATTAGAAAAAATATTTATTTTTACAGGAAAAATAGTTATGCTGTCGTGAAAATAAAACTTTTTGGAAATAAAGTTGTACTTTTACCAAAACAAAACAAAGTAAAGCAGATTCAGCCAATTTTATGAGCGATATGATGTTCTTCCGATCCAAATTCTCTGTTTTCAATTAAACTGGTAATGTCCAGATGTATTTGTTGAAACATTTTATTAAAAAAACAAAATATAACACTTTTTTCTTGTAAATTTTTTATTTTTTTAAAGCATAATTTTATGACTTCATTCTCATTAATTGTTTCTTTACTATAATTAAACAAATTTACTGTCATAAAATTGTGACCTTTTTCTTGTAATTTTACAACTTTATTTTAGTAACATTTTAGCTTTTTTCTTATAACTTTAAATCTATTTTTCATAAAATGTTGACTTTTTCTTATAGTTATACAACTATATTCTTGTACATTTTTTATTATTTTTGTTATTATTTTATGACTTTATTCTTGTACAATTTTGACTTTTTCTTTTGATTTTACAACTTATTTTTTATGAAATGTTGATGTTTTTTCACATAATTTTGTGGCTTTGTTCTCATGGAATTTTAACTTTTTTTGTTATAGTTTTATGACTATTCTCATAAAATGTTGTCTTTTTTTCTTTAAATTTACAACTTCATTTTCATACAATGTTGACCTTTTTCTTAAAATTTGATGACTTCGTTTTCATAAAATTTTGACTTTTTCTCATAATTTTGCAGCTTTGTTTTGTGCATTTTTAGCATTTTTCTTTGTGTTTGTTTTATGATTCTATTCTTGTTGACCTTTTTCTTTTAATTTTACAACTTCATTTTTATACAATGTTGACCTTTTATTTAAAAATAACTGCTTTGTTTTAGCAAAAATTTGACTTTTTCTTAAGGTATTTCAACTTTACTATATTTTTATATACTTTATTTTTTATTTTTTATGGTAGCTCTAAGAGTCCGTCATAAAAAACAACCACAGCTTAAAGATTTAGCACATTTTGTTTATTCAGGTTGTTGGTTTCTATTTGCTTTGATCCGGATTTCTTTATATATTTTTTCCACATTTTGTCTTTTTCTGGAAGCTGGTTAACCAAATTGATGGTTGCGTTTGGTGCTTTCTGGTGTTTCCAAAAGCCTCAACGTCATCAAAAAAAAATCTTTTGAGAGAAAAATGACAGAAGCTTGGAGAAAAAAGAAGAAAGGATGAAGAAAAATGAAAGAGATCCTCAGAAGCAGAATCATTAAGAGAAATTATATTAATGAGATGGTAGGAAAGCAGGGAAGTGTGAGAAGTGTGAGGGTGAAAGGTGTTGCATGTGAGGAAAGGAAATGAGGGAAGGAAGAGATGTCAGAGAGATAAAGTAACACTGAGTTAACAGATAAACTACAATGTCTGTCTATAAGACTTGATTCTACCACATAACTGTATACTGTAGACTAAGTTCATAACATCGTTAAATATATAGATTTATTTTAAATTGGAAGCTTGATTTTCATAAATAAAATAAATGCTAAAAATAATTTAAAAATTATCAGGAAAACTGCAGGTTTTTTTACCTACGTAATAAGAAATCGTTCAAAAAGAAAAGAGGAATTTGTTGATTTTTATAGGAATAATGATATATCAATTTGATACTTATCTTAATTTTTAAACAGCTATAATTTTTAGTGATTGTATTTAAAAATAATAATAATAATAATCACCAAAATAATCAAATTATTTTTCCTTTTTTCCTATTTACATATATCTTCAATAGAAAAACTGTAAGAAAACCTTCATAGATTTGACAAAAATAACCCGTATCTTTGAAACTCCAGTGTCAGGCTGCTTGTTATATTTTAAAGCATTTTTAACATAAATCAATTAGATGACTTTTCCGGAGCAAATACAGAGGGAAGGCCATGGAACTATCTGTCTATTCCAAGCAGGAAGTAAGATTTCTGAAGCTTCATACAAATAAACCCCAAATGGAAGGTTTGTGACATCAAAATGAGAGTTACTAACAGGGTTCAGTTTATTCGACAACCTTTTAGTTGAAAACACAACTAATAGCGTTTGCCATTCTGTGTTGAGTTTAGGCTACACTCTGTAAAGCTGAACAGACTGTTAAAGCTTTGCTTTGTTTAGACGCTGCAGTGGCACACCGTGCTTACAGCATGTTCCCTCATAGATATGAAAAAGAAAAGCAGAGGTAAACAAACAGAACAACGTGGACGCTGAAGGTGTGCACATTTTACTGAAGGATATTCGACTCCCAGCACTAAAAGCATCGATTAGTAAGTTTAGCATTACTTTGTGTGTCTGTTGGGTTTATTTACCATTTTCAAACAGTATTTTTTGCTCCTGATTCACAACAATAAATGCAATTTTAAGCTAAATATCGTGTCCTCCATCAGAAAAATACCACAAGAAAATGTTAAAAACACTAAAAAAACATTATTTTCATCAGAGTGGGTCTTTAAAGAACATGAACTATTTTGTGAAATATAAGTTGGGGCTAAAATTGTAAAGTTTTTTTTCTGTTTTTATTCTTATCCCCAGGTAAACTTTTATAACAGTCTTTTAAGAGCAGATAGTCATAACTTTTTATTTGTTCTATTAAAAGAAATCCTTACAGATATAACAATGTCAGAGTATTAATGTTTTAAGAAATCTTCCAACAGTTGACTCAGAACTTTAAGCATTAGTCCGTTTTTGATTTTTAAAATGTGTAAAAGTGAAGCAAGATGTTTAGCTTATAATACTTAAGGATAAAACAATGAATTTTTGTTACACATTAGTAAAATATAAACTATTACAGTTATTTACTGGGACATTTTTTAGTTTTTTAGCTGTATCTTGACAGAAAACTTGCTTTAAATCTTGTGTACTGCTGGTTTTTAGAACTGATTAGCTGGATTCCAGGGGTGGCCCCTCTGTTAAACTGTTGCGTGTCCTGAAAAAAAAAGTTGTGTTTATGGAAAGGCCTCAAAAGTGAACCCACCTATCCATCTTCTAAACCCACCAAATCCCTTTTGGGGTCACGAGAGCCTGTCCCAGCTACTGTTGGACGAGGGCGGGGTACACAAGGTCACACAACCACACACTCTCACCCTCGTACCTATAGGGACGATTCAGAGTCATCAATCAACCTATGAATGTTTTTGGACTGTGGGAGTGCCTGGAGGAAATCCACACGTGCACTGGACGAACATGCAAACTCTACACAGAAAAGAACAAACCAGGGACTTCAAACTGAAGCAAAAGTACAAGCAGCCCTCACAAAGGAACAATTTCTGCAAAACGGTGGAACAAGGACGGTGTAAGGGCACCTTTTCAGCTGTTGCTTGTTCTTTGCCTTTAGGCTGTTCCCTTTAGGGGTAAATTATTCCTGTTTGCTAAAGTTTTAAACAAATTTATTCTGATCTGATTATAAAGAAGCAGATTTAATAACTTTAAAGTTGGCACCACATCTTAATTCAAGGCAAGTTGGATCCCTGCTATTACTTTCAGCATCACAATTCACAATAAGCACTCAAAAAACTCATGAAAATAACTCATATTTCCTAAAGAATGTGTTCTTTATTGTTCCAAATGTGATATATCATCATATATATGAATATAGTTTACTCTAAAAGACTTAAATAAAGAATGGTATAGGCCCCTTAAAACAATTTTGTAACAGTATCGATTAATTGTTACACCCCTAGTTTATATGTAGTGTGTTTTTTATTCAAATTTTGTTTAGTTTTTTATTTAAATTCATCTGTGAAGCTGTCCTGGAATAATTATTTTCACAATTTTTTTTCTGATGTTTATTCAAGAAAATTATTGTTGATTTCTCTTGAAGCACAACATTATGGAACGTATAGCCACTAAATAAACACTTTTATTCATAAAGCAAAGAGATAAATTACTTTTAAAGGACTAGTTTTTTTCTTTTTGGTTTTGTTTTTGTGCAACCAAACTGCTATTAAACAGACTCACAAAGGGTTTTTGCAGCAAAGACAAAGAAGACTTGATGTAACATTCATCCATGACTTACACAGTTCATAAAACATCTGTAGGAATAAAGATCTGCGGAACATAAATTGGAATAACAAAATTGAAGACAAGACGCTTGAGCTTTGAAGTGTTTTCTCCGATTACATCACTCCATCTCATCCATCTAGCCCTCTTTGCTCCTCTTACCCCTTTTTTCTTCCATCTTTGCCCTCCCTGCTGCTCATCTCTCTTCCACTGACTGCTTCTCCTTCCTTTCTTCTTGCTCACCACACACATACACACTGGCATGCTGACACTTAAACTAAATGCCCTCGCACACACCCTCGCTCCTTCCCCCCTCACCACCCACATAGAAAAGAGGACGCACACATAGACACGTTCACGCCTGCACACATATGCACACAGGAACCCCCCCCCTCCCACACCGAGTACTTTCAGCACTTTCTTCTTTACCATACTCAGCAAGATCAGATGTCAAGTCAACTGACACAACGCACGCAGAGGCTGTATTTTTCTTTTCACCACGCTCTCTTTCCTCCTCCTTGTTTTAAAGAATAAATGAATTTTTAAAGCCATTCTCCACACACTTGCAAACAAGATTTTCATAAATTACTGAGGTCAACGAGGTGATCGTGAAAAAAAAGAGTGTAAAAGAACCTGAAGAGTGTCCATAAAGAGAAAAAAAATGAAATGATTTAAGCAGAGAAATTCTGATTAATAACATAGGGCCCAAAAACGGACTTAAAAACTTTCCTAACTTACATAAACGTGAATGCTTTGATTGGAAGTGGTCACTTGAGCGTGCGTTTCTGAGCCCGGCGTTGACGTGTCATCACAGGATGCACGGAGGACGGAAACGATTTGTGCATGCTTCATAAATACACACAGATATGAGGTGAGCGAAACATGAATAAATGATTTTCATGCTCTGGCAAAACGACTACAAATCGAGACGCTACTCCTACGCAACCACTCAACATGCTCTGCTATTGTATACACTGTACACATACATACTCATACAGCTGAATTTCCTCCATCTTTACCCGTTTGGACATGTTACTTTTCCACAGTACATAAAACTGTACAAATCAGCTGCTTTAGAATACACTGGTGCTTCATATACTGGGAAAAAATTAGTTCTGTACATTTCTGGGGCACATAAGGGACAGTAGGCGTTGAAATAAAAATCAGCTGATATCCCATCATCCCTTTACAGTTTACACTTTCTCCTGCTAGCTTCTAGCCCCTAGCAACCAAAGCTAGCATTAGCGGTGTAGCATAAACGACAAATAATATTAGAGCTATGCAGTCGTACAGTTTTCAGCCAGATACAAACTCAAGCTAAGAAAATGAAGACATTAATGTATCTATTTGTCTGCAATGGTACAGAGTAGGGAGACTTTGACCTGACAATTTCAGTTTCTATGGCATTTTTTCTCCTGATTCTTTATGATTTGAATAAATACATGTTCTGATATTAAATTTAAAGCTTAAATTATAAAATTGTCCTCCATCCTTAACAATGTCCTTAATGTCTTTTTGTAGAGTTGAAAGGGAATCCATGTGTTACTCAGTTTCTACTTTGTGTCAGAATACTATTACCTTCATGCAGGAGTAGTAATCTATACAATACTTATAAATAAACGGGGTTGGTCAGTTAGTTTGTTGTCAAATGTTAAATTAGTCACCACTTAGACCGGGGGTCGGCAACCTGCGGCTCCGGAGCCGCATGCGGCTCTTCAAGCACCCCCTTGCGGCTCAGTGGCGCTTTTTCAAATATGTTTTGAAAATAATTTAAATTGTTGGAATGAAATATATTGTAGCGATTTGGGTGGGAGCAGAGCCACAGATTACTGGCAGCTTAAATCTTAACATCACTTGTGTCCCATACATCATACGATCCCTCGTGATTGGAGTAAGAAGCGCACACGCAGGCCATGGAGACCAGATGGTGTCAACATTTTGACTACCAGTTTTTTGACAGCTCCGATCCACAGAGCAGCCGACACTGTGAGGAGCCTCACTCATACACACACCACTCTCACTCATGGTGCCGGTAAAACACTCAAGTCCCATAATGCAACACAAGAACAGACACTAACTCCACCCACTAACAAGGAACTATTTCTAAATTAACAGTCAGGCTGCCACAATATTTTTGTTTTAATACGATTTCTGTAGGAGGACAAACATGACACAAACATCCTTTACGTTTTCCAGTTGTTGTGAGATGAGTGTAGATGCTTCCACGCCGTCTGAGTCAGCGCACAGCAGAATTCCTGCCCGTGCGTCTGGAGCGCACGTGAGCGCACGTTGCTACGCGGGTTTTGAAGTCGGGTCACGAGCTCCACGTACAAATCGGCACGCATTGAGCGCGCTGAATCTTCAATCCGGTTCAAGATTTTCACGCACAGTCGCGGCAGCTCAGAACTGTAACTGTGCGTGGAAATCTTGAACCGGATTGAAGATTCAGCGCGGGAGCTGCTTGTGGGCGGAGTCTGCTTCAAAGCACAGAAGTGCCAAACGTGATCACGAAGGAGAAATGAATCATTACGGTTTGTGTCCGGTCAGGTTAATATGACACCAAGATGAGATGAGCGCTAATGAACAGTAGAAGAAGAATAGAAGAAGAATCTCCTCCCGCCACTGCGTGCGTGACCGCGCTGCTCCGGTGTGGATACACCTGCTGAGCGCGGGGATGTGCAGGTCTCACACACCGGCCGCGTGCGGTGCGTGGCGGGAGGAGATTCTCCTTCTATTGTATTTTTACTGTTCATTAGCGCTCATCTGCATCTACAACAGGGAGAACCGAAAGTAAAAGTGTTGAAAATCCCCCAAATCTTTCTGAAGACTTTTGTTTTCACAACTCTGTCCTTTTAAATGTCTGACTAAAAAACTCACGCGCGCTCCAGACTTGGAGGGCAGGAATTTAGGTGTGCACGCGCTTATATTGACTCTTCATTGAAAGTGTTGATTGACGCGGCCAGTGTGGAAGCACCTTAAAGGTGCACCTTACATTTTTGTGTTTTTTTTTTCAAATCCTCAAAATAAAATGACATCAAAAATTGTATTTCTTTATTGCATTTCTTTAATTTCATCAAAGCAATGAAACAAACTGTAATTCATTCATATTGTAGTGATGGTCTCACACACGCTGGGCTTGCTGTCGGTCTGGCAGCGCAAGGAATTGTGGGTTACCCGTTCTTTTGCCTGTCTGACTGAAATTGGATTTAAGTTTGGGTTTTCGTCAACGTGTTTTGTTGTCTGACTGTTGAACATTTGTTGGCATTTATGATTTTGTCCTGTTATGTTTGAATTCTTCCTGCACCTGGAGTGAGAATGAGGGAGAGACTGATCAGGACCCCCTCTCGTTGTGTCATCGAGGGATGTCAAAATAAAAGTTCAAATGTTTATTATGAGGCTATTCAGCTTTTGTCAGATAGCTTGACGCTGCAACATCTCACCAACTTGTCATGAGGCCAAAGATATAGCTTATAAGACACGAGGACACGCAGTAGGAGAAATAATCGTTTATTGGACATATTCTCCATGTGTTACTTTCAGTGTACGATTTTTATAAGCTGTTTCAATTTGTGCGGCTCCAGACACATTTGGTTTTTATTGTATTGGTCCAAAGTGGCTCTTTCAACACTTTAGGTTGCCGACCCCTGACTTAGACTATAGTCACATATCCCAAAATGCTACAGAGTATGTAAGTTTTTCAGTAAATCCAGCGGATGGCTGCTCTGCAGCATTTTTAGTTGGGAGGCAGCAGTCACATGTTTACATCCATATGGTGGCCACAGAGGTTTTAAGAAAAAGTTCAACATTTACAGCGACCGGATGATTCTTTGACATTTTTTAGTGGCCGGCTGTGCACATTTGGAGGTCGCGCAGTACCAGGCGTGAGGCAGAAAGGCAGCAGCGTGATAATTGATAGGAGGATCTGAAAGGTCACTAAAATCATCCAGCGATTGGCCAATTTCAGACTGCCACCTCCCTGCCATCCCACTGCCACCGTCCAGAGCGTGCGGTAGCAGTGTGGGAGCTTGATGAGGGCTGTTGAGATGGGTCGAGGGCCCAGTGATGACCAGATGTCAATCTGGCGACCACCATGGGTCCAAATGCTACACAATCATGGTGTTGATAGCACCACAGCGACTCCAAGACCGCCATAAAGACACATTACGGTTGATACTAGGAAGAATACAACGCCTGAAGGCCGCCTGACTGCCGCTATCTACATTGGTTTGACTCTTTTTATTGTTTTAATGCACTGGGATGGATTGCCATCATTGTGATGAAGCGATTGTAAGCTCCATCTAATTAAAATACAGTGGAAGTACTGAATACTTTTTTTTCTGTCTTCCATTCTGTTTGGGATCCTAACAAATATGAAGAAAATTAATTGCATCTCGCTAAACACACAAGATGTTAAATAATTAACATCTTCTGATGACATGTTGGCCCTTTCCAACTCACAATCTGATAGGCTAACACAGTTCTGCATAGCTCACAGTCCAAATCTTAAACTTCTTTTTTTCCTGAGCGAGCTGGAGCAAACATTCATTTCTATGTGGTATTTCATGTCAGAGGTTAAGTGCTGCTTCTAATAATTTCATGTGTCTTATATTTAAAGCTTTTGACAGATTAACAGCATAAGTGCCTTGCTCAAGGACACATTTGACAGTAGCAGGTAATAGTAAGAAGTGTGCTTTTCATTCATGCGTCCTTTCCTCAGCCCTCCAGTGAAACCACATTCTTCTACTTTAAGGAGACCTCTGCCCCCTGATATATATTCAAGTGCTGGCTTCGATCCGCGGCGCTCGCACACGTACAAAACGCACGAGGCAGCGCAGCCACGGACCATGTGCACCAGCCGAATTTGGCTTCATCCTCATGTCCACCATACGGTTGATTCCTCCCCGCTGTGCAAACCCTGCAGGCCAAACACACTGAACTTTAGTGTGAGCATGTGTGAGAGAAGGATGTTCTGTGTGTATGCAGACGACCGCGAGCATATCAGACCGTGAAAACAACATTGGTTTATTTTCATGTGATTTATGCGTTATAGGAAAAAGGCCAGTGAGGTGTTGTAGTGGAAAATCAACAGGAACTTCTCTGCCAGCTGCAGGTTATTGACCCTGAATGTTTTTCTGTGGGTAGTTGCTATAAAAAAATGAGACTGACCGTACTGAATATACTGTGTGACTTTGTAATGTGGAGTAAAAAGTTAAAGTTTTACATCTCTGCAAATGCGCCAAGGACACGCTAGATTAGTTTACTGCCCCAAAACAAAGTATGCATGAAGGAGCTGGAGGGATAATGGTTTAATGAGTCACAGGATGTTTGTCCTGGAAACTCTTCTTTTTTTTTTAAATAGTTTGTTTTTTGCAAATAATATTTAAAGAATATCTATAGTATGAAGGTTGGATGTTGTTTCCTTTGATCTGCACACAAGTGAAGAACAATTGGAGGTTTAATGTGTCAGACACGTTTTATGTACTGGAAATACACCAGAGTGCATTCTGGTTAGAGTGCAAAGGAAACAGCTTGATGCTAAACTATAGTGCAGAAAGATCAGGGCTTGTGTCCGTGACTAGGAACCCGATTTGGACTTTATTTCAGCTAAACACACTGTTGTCTCTACAATGTAGTGATTGAAAACTTAAGAATAAATAAAGATTTATTTGTAGGGAGGAGGTTTCAATGATTATTAGATGCAGAGATTTTAAAATTCTCATTATTTTTTCTTTAGGTTAGTAAAATATAATTTAGCCTCATGGATTTGAGCTTAAAATACTAGTTTTGTTGTAACAAAAGAATTTTTTGGTATATTTTCTCCCAAATTACAGAATTCTTGATGTGGAAACCAAAAGCAAAAAACGCAGATTCATCAACTCTTAAACTTTACTTCCTCTGAGCGTTCTGGTCCGGTCCAGTAAGTGGTCTGGTATGGTCCAGCTAATTCTGGCGAGCATTCCCACTCAGTTAAACAAGGCCATAAAAGACTAACTCATCATTTTTTGATCAATTTTCAAATCGTTCCCACCCCAAAAACTGTCTTTATCTAGAACAGTTTCTGCAGAACAGCTGTAGTTTATTAGAAATTCACCTGTGAGGTATTGGTGGGACCACCAGAGATCTCCGTTTATATAAAACCCCAACCTGAACCATAAAATCTTTTTCAAACTGATATTTTTCATCCGTTCCTGATTCACAATGATTTGAATCAATTAATACGCAGAAATGCCATTTTAAGCTTTGCTTTATTTATATAAATAACGTGACTTTCAGGTTAAAAAAAAAAAAGAAATGCCCATCTGCATCTCAACATGTTCTCTTAGTTCAAACATGACTTGATCAGACCTTAACTGGTTAATAATCCGTACTGATGATTATTAACCTCTTAAGACCTGAGCTAATATTTGAGCTAACTCTCAAGCACAATTAACTTCTATTGCAATATAGCCCAAAATGTGATGTCCACACCTGTGGACGCCAGGTTTTAAGAGATTATATAAGTCTGTGGGACAATTATTTTAAAATAATTGTGTTAGAGAAGCGTAAAATGATTCCCAACTGAGGGAGAGAATGAAAAGTCAGGAGGAAGTCAAGAATGAAGCTGGACAGACATTAGTCTCTGTGAACCTGCAGAGACAAGCTCAGTCAAGCTGCTTTTGTGAGGGAAGGGCAGGGCGAGCCAGGATGTTTTGACAGCTCAGAGCCATCTCGGCAGTAGAAGGCTGCATGTGTACGTCTCTGTGGTTGCATGTATTTGCGTAGCCGGGTACACACTGGATTTCCAGAGTTCACGAGCACAGAAACCTAAAGGGAGGAACAGATCGTTACATTTCTGATGACTTAGGAGCAACCACAAATAAAAACAGAGAAGCTTCACATCGATCCCCGTTATAGGGTAAATAACGAGATCTGCGTTTGTAAAAATGCAAGTTTGGTTTTGATTGTATGGGACACCTGCCACCATAACCCATCATGCATTGCTTTGGTCCCAACAAATAGTCTTTTCATTGTGGGGAGCTGCAGCTTTTCAGTGTTCTTTGTTTGTTTGTTTTTCCTCCTCTGCCTGTCATAATTGTGGATTCAGACAACACAGCCGCACACATTCTAACACACCGTCTAATACCATCTCCGGGTCTGCCCCAAACAAAAACACAGGCTGCTCAACAGCCCAAAAGTACTTTAGGCTGAGCTGTTTTGCTCAAGGGCACCTTGACTAACTACAGATTCTTTCCTTCTGTATTTGAAATAGAGTTTTCTTAGTCCTTTAACCCACCAGTTGCAAACTTTGACATTTTTAGCTGCTACCTTTGGTGGTTATGACTGACTGCAACTTCTCATCTCATGGGAAAACTTTTTAAAACCAAGAAAACCTTCAGATAATAACAGTGTTTGGAGATATGGCATAAACAAAGCATAAAACTAAGATTGTTAGCAAACACTTCAAACAACAGTTATATTCATAATGATAGTGATGCTACATTCACACCAAATGAGGATCATGTATCAAATTTGCTGCTTGTCCATAAATATGCTCATAAACTTCACACTTCAGATGTGTGTGCAAGACGCTAAAAGTTTTTAGCCTCGTTGCTACATGGAGGCCTTGACTTTATCTTATTTACAAAGCGTGGAAGACACTAATGATGTTGAGAAAACTCATTTTTAAGAGTTCTATAAAAGTGTTGGTAATCAAGTCTCCATGTCTGGGTTCATGACATCATTCAGAGACTCTTTCAGTTTCGGTGAGGTTCACAGTCTACTGCAGAAGCTGCGTCTGAATGATGGTGCTTTCAGCGGTACTTCCATCTTTGTGTCCCAGTTTGACGACTTTCTTTCCATTCCGAAGAGGGAATAAATATAAAGTTCAGGAGGACAACGATCAGATTCTCCTCCATGTTGGTGTTGGACTCTAATTGCTGATCACAACATCAACTCATCAAGGGCCAAATCTGAATCCCTGGTTATTTGATGTGACACATTTTCTCTGCCAGAGTTCAGATTTTTGAACTCTTGAATTCAAAATGATTTGGGCTTGTAGCTGTCTAACCGACCACAGGATCTCTGATAGCGTCTGTACATTGACTTAACAATGAAACTGGATGCCCCTCCCGCTTGAATCGCATTAGTATGAACACAGCTTTAGTTGGTTTTGTGATTAAGGCTGTTAAAACCCCTCATTACACATTTATCTACTTTTCTTCGACAGACATGGACGTTTTTACTCTTTAATCTCTTGTTTAACCTCTCAAAGTTCACAATCATAGAAAATTAAATCCAGTATCATAGAATAGCAACAAAGATAATGTCTGAAAGCTGAATACATTATGTACAGATGACACAGAACAGAGGAGATTGAGTGAAAATGAGCTACAGCCAATCAGGACTCAGAACGCAGTGTGCTTTCAAGAAAAAAATATTATATTCCATGAAGAAATCTACAAAACACCAATACAGAGAAAGGTGAACTGCAGTATAGCAAAGGACCTCTGTATTGCGTATTGGACTTGCATCATGCCATCTTGCATCACTTTCTATGTCATGTTTCTCTGCCTTCCATTGTTGTAAAAATAGAACATGTTTGTATCTCCTTTGGCCTCTAGATCTAAAGCCTGCAAGGACACATGTCAGTCTACTACTTACTGAACAAATCCAGCTCAAACTAATAAGGCCTCATCCTGAAAGAAACACTTTGTGACCTCATCGTCAATGCCCACGTCTCTACCCTCAATCACAGACCCTTCCTCAGACTGTGGCTTGGTACTCAAACAAGAAGCCGATTTCAGACAGTTTCCTTTCGTGGTTCCAAAATGGCGGAACAAACTACCAAAAGCTATCAGACTCTCTTCTACACCTTGAAAAATGTGTTGAGAATTCATCTCTTTAGAATACTGTCCTTTAATCCGTACTCATTTTCTGTTTCTTTGCTGCTTTTACATGTGCAGTCTCTTTAAATAGATTTAATAGGTGAGATAAATGCTTGTGCTTTCTTAAATTGTACAGACACTTAAGATCTGTTCTTCTATTCCCTGGATGTTAAGTGGAGTAATGAAAGTCAGTACAAGTGAGATGGGAAAGTTAGACTTCATGGCACCGACTGATGTAACTCCATCACCGCAAAAACTGGTCTACTTTATCCATCTGTATCTCCACTGTTTTAGTGTCTGTACATCTTTGTAGGACTCTGCTTTTAGTTGAGATGTTCCTGGAGAAACTGATAGAACTGGATGTAGAATGCTGGATCATGCAACCAACTCGAGTTATAGGAAAAGATCTATTACATGTCCAAAGTGTGGCATGTGGGCCAAATTCTTTCTTTCATAAAATCACATTTCTAAAAACTATGTGTACAATTAATTGATTGATTGTTTTTATGTGAAGAAATTAAAATAATGACATTGCAATAAAACATTTATTAAATAATTTGTATTGAAATTGAATTGAAATATTGTTAGTAAAATAGTTCAATGACTGAATGGTTGGCTCTCAATTATTTTCATCCCACCAAATCTGGCCCTCTTTGCTAAGAGTTTGGAAATTTTTCAATGTTAGCACAGAAGTGTACAACAATACACAAGTGTAAATGTCAGCACAGACCAATGTCCTGTCTGCTGGAGATCAATGTAGACTCAGTCAAGCTTTTGTCCAGTGGTAACTGTTTTCCAACTCTTGCAGCCTGAATGAATCAAAGATTGCAAATATTGTACACCTTTATTTGGTTTGCTTTCACACTGCACTCACGAGAGTGGACTGTCAAACTGTCTGGAAACGTCATGTAGTTACAACTATTAAAGTAAAAAAATGTCCTGCTAATTCTCAAGCTGTCATACGATGATTAACTCATTAATTTCTTTGAAGACGATGCTTATCCATAAGACATCTTTTTTGGTTTAAATGGACAAGATAGCCAACAAGTTGTTTGATGTCAGGTTGAAATCTTAAGCAACATCCATACGGCAACACGTGTTCAAGCAGACTCTTCCAAAGTAATGTAAACGCATGTAAATGGGCATTTCCGGAAGTGAAACCAGGTCAAACTTTGGCCAATCAGATTTGGTAGAAATGTAAGGATGGCGTTCCTTTGAATTACCAGAAGTGCCAACTGTTTGAAAATTGATCATGGAGAAAGAAGTTTTGTGGAATCATATAACTCCTTAACATATTAGAATAAAGCTGTGAAACAAAAACTTTAAAGAGTTTTGAACTTTCGCACCAAGCCTCTTCCAACTGTAGGTGGCGGACATGCGCTAGTAAACAGTAGAAAAAGAAGAAGAAGTCCCTCCCTGCTTGTCCAGTGTGAACACCATGTTTAAAAATGTATTTTTACCATTTCAGTAGCTTTATGCAGACTCACTGAAGTGTTCAATCATTAAGACTTATTGATAAGAACTACTGGCACCAAACTTTTTTTTTTCCAACAACAATTAATGCCTACTTTTCTAGACCCCAGTTCTTATATGAAGGTTTTTTGAATGTTTTTATGCAAAAATTCTCTTAATTCATTGACTATTAAAAAGAAAAAAGTGTTTAAATTTCCTGCATTTTGATTCAAACCAATTTATAATGTTTATCATATGCATTCATATTCTCAGTGTTTAAGGAATCCCACAGTTAGTTGAAAACAAACCCATTTTTTATCCAGTTTGCATACGAGTTTGTCTCGCAGCCTGCCCCTATGTGCTCACTGATCCCTGCCACACAACAAATGCTCATGAACAAACAGTGGGTGTGAGTGTTTGCTGTTTGACAAGCATGCTGGTGTATGTGCATCAGAAAAAAGATGGTTGCCTTTTTAGAGACAAAATGATTCTTTGTACATGTTCTTATGCGTCGGTGTACTGGTGTGTGTGTGTTTACGTGCACCGGGGTGCGCGCGTGTGTGTTAACAATGTACCCTGATGTCCCCTGTGTCAAAGCCAGGCTAAATCAAGTGAACCATGCTGTGAGCTCGCTTGCGTGTGTGTGTCAAGAGTGTCTGTGCCAGGCCAGATCAATATGAACTAATCAATGGGAGAAGACAGCCAGGAGGACCTTGGGGATGTCAGATACACACCTGGTGTACAAGCACACACTCACAGCCACTGTTTGTATTCCACTCTGTTTCTCTCTTCATCTTCTCTCACTGCTGCTCCCATGTCTTTTTCTTACTCTGTTTCTTTATTTGTCTGTTTTTAAACCTCTTTCTTACTCAGGGTGATTATTACTCCTTGTTTGTTCCTGTGAAGTTCATATAGATTCTTTTCCACTGGTTTTGGTTCTTCAAATGTGTTCAAAATTGAAAAAGAATGTAGTTTAAGGAATTTTAAGAAACAATTGACAGGACATTTGTGTTTGCTTTGTTTTCCCCTCGTAAGAGCTCATCTGAACGCTAGTGTGAACAAACAGGTAGACTGGGTTCCTACTGAAAACAAGACGTGCAAGTAAACCTTGATGTGAATCATTACAGTGAGAATGTCGACAGACTCTCCAGAAAATTGAAGAGCCCAGAATGCATTTTTTTTTTATATCTAAAATGAGTTTATTGCAATAAAAGGTTGTCAGATGATAAGAAGCATACTTTGTTCTTAGATTAAGTTTGTTTGTAGCTTCTTTTCTTCTATCTCTCTCCACTGTTTTATCTTAATGCTCATTTTGATAATACCCCCTCCAAAAATTCATCTGTTGAGTGCCGTAGAGGATGGTTTTCTTATCAAGCATAAAAGAGACAAAATTAAATGAAGGTAACACATACTCAAAGAGAACCTGCAGCTAAATCCTACTGTAAAAATGCCCTTAAGGCTTTTTTCAAACTGCATTTGCTTCCAATTCACCACAGTTTGAGTTTTTAAAATACTCAGTAATGCTTTATTAATCTTAATTTTCTTTCTGTGTTTTCCAAAATAAGAAAAAATCTACAAGAACCTATTTTTTTAGTATAATTCTTTAAAGACTGATAACATGTCATATTATTAGCTGAAGATTTGATTTGCAAACAGTAAACTCATATTGCTCTTTATAGAAATGTGTTGATTTTTATTTAGTGAAGTATCCCAGAAAGACACCAGGGAAACATTCTAACTTATAAAAGCCTTTAGAGTTAGTTTTATTAATGTATTTATTAGAGATTCAACAATTCAATTTCCCTACGATTCGGCTCAAATCTCGATTTTTGGGTCACGATTTTGTTTCAGTTTGATGATTTGTGTTTTACAAAACCACAACAAAAATTTAAACATTTTAAAAAAATCATTTTTTTAAATGTAATCTAATTTTCTTAATTATTTCAAATATAATTAAAATATTAAGTCTGTAAAAGTAAAAAATTCAGACAATGGTGCATTTTTCTATCTTTCTGGTTTTCTTTGCCTCCACTCACTTATTTTTTAAAATCCAACAACAATCCAATACTAATGCAAACAGATGTGCTCACATATAAGCCAATCAAAAGTCTGATGTGGACAAAGCTTTTGTCAAACTGAAATAGACGGGCTGGTTATCATAGGGCACGCCGCGCTCTGGATCTGAGGCTCTTTGAGTTGAATTCACTCAACATGCAAATTGACTGTAATTCACTTACTGGGCGATAAGAGTGCCATTCTCTCTCAGTAATGTCTTTATCCACTGAATATTAAGCAACTGTTTGATAGAGGTTTTCTTACTGTTTTACTGTCTGCTGGCTTGGTTAGTTATTCCCTCTTTTCCTCAGACAAAAACAGCTCAGTTCAGGTGATTATTGGTACTTTCACTGACATTAAACTCTGTATGTCCCCCTTTTTGCAACAATAAAAGTAGCTTTAAAACTGCTGGGTTTTGTGTAAATGAGACATTGTTTTAGCATGATCCTTGTATGAATGCTTGGTGTTCTTATTCTGGCGCATCAATAAATATTCTATGAAGCTGAGGAAAGAAAGCTTTGGAGGAACCACTTCACGATTTGAACCTTTAAGTACTTTTTCCCCAGGGCTTTAAATGAGTTTTTGGGCACGTTATCCCACTGCTTTTTGAGTTCTGGGGTGTAAACCAGAAGGTTGGTGCTGCTTTTGGTTCTCAACTGAGACCACTTGACCATTTCTGTAGAATCTCAGCAATTGAAGTTTTCTGTTTATTTTAATTTTCAACTCTAATTAAAAAAAAGGCGACATTGAACTGCCAAAATAGTCAATAACTAATCATAAAGCATAAAAAATGCAAATTAATGTAAATTTTGACCATTGACTATGTAATAGACTCATAGATGTAAGATATCCGCCGGCTCCAAAGAGCCAAAATCTCATAGACTTCTATCAACATGTTTTTTGCTAATTCTGTTTTTTTTTTTATTATTAATTTGTAATGCATGTTATTTGTATTATAAACTGACAACATTCAGCTTAAATGGCACAGGTGTCCAACAAGCTCACTCCTGATTGGCGAGAGCGGTTGCCATAGAAACAACGACTCAGACCAATTTACTGACTATGTCTGGTTCCAACATGGCGGCGTCCGTATAGCTACAAAAAATTGTGACTGAATTGACTTCATTTCGTTGGAGCTAGAAGAAGCCATTTTCTTTGGATGACATCACTCTTGCTTTGTCCAGTTCTTATGTACAGTCAATGATTTTTACCAAATATCACAAATACTTCGATGCTAAATTGTTTTTGTGGCTTTAAAAACAAAATCCTGTTTTTTCTAACTCATTCTAGTCCAACTTTGATTTACACATTTGCCTGACTTTTATCTTTAGTCTTTATTTATATCTATTTAAAGCCCCACTCCACTGACAGTTGTGTTTTTTGTGTTATTAACATTATCTTAAGGTATTTATTTCATGATGGAGGACACATATTGGGAAAATTAATTTGACAGTTTTTTTTTCTGAGTATTTTTTTTATTCAAATCATTGTGAATCAGTAGAAAAAAAGGCTGTTTGAAAAAGCTTAAGCGCTACAATCGGCGGGCCCGTCCACTCCATTCTGATGCATCCATTTGCAGACAAATAGATCCATGTACATCTTTGTTTTCCTCGTCTGAGCTGATATCTGGCTCAAAACTGTAGCATTTTTGTTATTATTGGGTTAGGGCAGGGGTCTGCAACCTGCGGCTCCAGAGCCACATGTGGTTCTTCTATCCTGCCATGGTGGCTCTCTAGCTGAAGAAAAATAAAATAGTAATTTTCAAAAATTTGGAGATAAGCTATTATTTTAACAACATGCTAACATTTTGGGCTAATTTGCTATCTACTGGGGTTTTCAGGCTGATTTGGAGTTTAGCTTCTATTTCAGCAGCAGGCTAACTTTTTTGACTAATTTAGTTTAGTGATAAATTTTAGGCCATATAGGAGTTCACCTAGTAATTGAGAAACAAGCTATTTTTTTTTTGGCTAATTTGGCCTCTAATTACATTTTTTTTGCTAATTTGGTGTTAAGCTAATATTTTAGCAATATGCTAACATTTTTGGCTAATCTGTTATCTCCTGGAGTTTTTTAGGTTAATTTAGAGTTTAACTTTTATTTTAGCAACATGCTAACATTTTTGGCTGATTTAATTTACAGAGGAATATTATGCTAATTTGGAGTTCAGTTAGTAATAGCTTTTGTTCGTGCCAAAGAATAGATATAGTTTATATATTCATATATTAAAAAAAAAAAAAAAGATGGGTATGAATGCAAATCCAATTTTCGTGAATTTCTACTGAACTCCTGCCACTGTGCAGCAACTATGACCTAGAAAACGACATCATTTTTTTGATTTTGGCTAAAAATGTGCCTAGAAACGACATAATCCTCATTTAAAAAATAGTTTAAAAGATGATTGGTGGGTCTTTAAAGCACTCTAAAAACAATTTGGTCATATGTGGTTCCTGTTGTAAAACTTATAAACTAAATTCCCTCCTGTAGCTCTTTTCTCCTGTTTTAGAAGAGCAAAACAATTTATGAACAATATAAGGAGAGGATGGAAAAGTTTCTCTGTATTGATGCCTAAATGACAAGCTGACAGAGAGCCTGCAGTCGAAGCCAGACGCAAACTTGCATGTGTGTATTATACACATGCACTTTGAATCACGTGCACAGGAAGACAAGCAAGTTCTTCGCAGCTCCCACGCTACCGGATCATCTCACCTGACAAATTAGAGTGTGTGCAAGCCTGTTAGCTTTTCACATAGCAGTTATCTGTCACATTTCTGCCAGTGCTGCACGTAGTTTCACATTGAGACAAAGAAAGCTAAAAAAAAAAAAAACACCCTCATGTCAACCTCCTCTCCATCTTCACATTCCTGTCGTTTTCCTCTGTGGAAGGAAGCGGGAATAGGGAGCAGGAGTCAGCATCACATGCTGCATAATTCTCAGCCTCCCACCGTAATTGCCCAGGCTATTATAAAAGATTCAGCAACACAATCCAGTGTTTCACTTTAAATTAAGATGGCTGCGAATTAAAGATTTACTGGTTTGTTTTCTCAGTCTGTGTAATATGTTGGCACACATGGAGTAGCATGACCAGTCCCAGTAAAAGAAGGAGAACCAATTGGAATTTATTAAGCGCTTCTCTAAAGACCACCGCTGGGTGGGTGATGACACCTTTACTTTTTTTTATTTTGCTGTAAAAGCTAGAGAAGCAGCTCATTACCTATAGAGGAATGTGGAGCGGGCTTTGCTTGTCAATGTTTGTGTGTGGGCCCAGTGTTCAACTGAAGTTAATTAGCCGTTCTGCTGGCCGGTAAATTATGAGATGGGCAGTGATGGGATTTTTGCATAAATAATTTCTGCGCTCTACCAGCTATAGGTAGTGTTAATACTTCGTTAGAGTTTCTGTGTCTGTATTTTAACATGGCAACCCAGCCCACAGTGACTCACAGATTCCTCTACTTTTCTTTCTCACCGGCTATTCCTTTTTTTTATCCGTCTCTTTCCTTGTTTATGGTCTGCTTTTTCACCACTTTTCCATGGTTTTCTGTCTTTTTCTCTCCTCTCTTTTCCTCCCTGGAGGATGGGTGCTGTTAATAGCTGACAGAGGTGCTTTTTCCTTTTCTCCTCTCTATCTCGTCTCACCCTATGCCAGCCTGAAACACTAAAAAGTAAAGGTACTTTTGAGTCCAGTTTTATTTTAAACTCCTCTCTTCACTGTTACTCTTTTTTTGTGCTGAGTAAAATACTTTTCAGAGTTTCACCTAAAGTGAAACACATAAGTTAGGTTTAATGTAAGAAGTAATTATTTAACACATGACCACAAATACATTGAAAGGAATCAGAGGGATTTTTGATGTTTTTGTTTAGAGTTTTAGAAATAAGATAAAAAAAAAAATGAGTCATGCTATAAATGTTAACGTAGGCTTTTTTTCTCAAAACTGCAAAAACATTGATGACATCATATTTTTCTTTTAGGTCCAAGCAGATTGTTCCAACAGTGACTTTATGAGGGGTGGTGGGTGGCAGGTTAAGCACATTCCCTCACCTTTTATTTAATGGATTCCAACCAGGATTCACCAAATGTTGATGTTCCTCACTTGACCACTGGAGGCTGGTGGCAAAAGGGAGTGATTTCCTTTCGAGTCACATGTTAAAATAACGTATTCTCACTCCCAACTTGTCATTCATGGACGTTTGGTTCGGGCCCCTTCACTTTTTGATCTTTTGGGTGTCCCCAACTTTTTTTTTTTTATGTGCTGCCTGTTTAAATTAAATCAGGGGTCCCCAACCTCCAGGCTGAGAACTGGTGCTGGGCCACATATGCTAATCAGGGGTCCCCAACCCACGTCCCGGAACTAGGACATAAACCGATACCAGTACTGGGATTTGGACTGGACCAGTATCCTAACCCCAACTCGGTACCGTGTCCAGCCAGCACGTCAAAAAACAACAGTAAAATGCATTTAAAACCTCAAAAAGTAGAATTTTCATGGTAGGGCCCCTTTAAAGTCTTTTATTGGAGATAAAATGGGTTTTAAAATCAAGTTAAATGTTTTCTTTTTGCTGTTTAGACCATTTTACATACAAAAAAGTACCTGTGTTTAAGAAAATACATGTTAATTGGTAGACTATATCTAGCTCCAGTTACTTTGGTTTTTTAATGTGCTTCAATTCGGAAGTCATAGTTACCGCCTTGTTTCTGACACTAACACTTTGAGTGATGTTCCATCTTTATTGAACAAGGTTTCATTTAACTATTTTTTATAGCTTCTGCAACAAATTGCCTTTCTCTTCCATTAACCCAAATACTTTCAAATACATTTCTACAATGTCTTTTGCGTGACTTTTTCTTCACAAGGAATTATTCATTTACGTTTTTTTGACAATTTGAAACATCTTGCTTGAAACCAACTCAGTTCTTGGCACCTTTAGAAAGCAAACAACTTTCTGTGTTGTGAATGAAAGTAAAAAGTTGAAGTTTCTTTGTTTTTGTAATTAAAATTTGCTCAAACAAATGATTGATTAGTTGACAAAAGCACAAAACATAAAAAGCAAATGAACATCAGACAAACGTACAAGAGCTCGTACAAAGAACGTTACTTCTTCAGAGAAGCCCGAATCAAAACCAGCACAGCGTTTGTTCGCACACATGAACACACACTGCCCCTGAGACTTCAAAGAGACGTCTACTGTACCTCAGTGACACCTCAACACCAGGTGGCACACAATTTAAGAGGTAAGGAATGAAAGCAGGAGGGATAAGGAGTTGGTGAACTGTGGGGGGAGATGGAGCGAACGGTGAGATGAAAGAGAAATAAAGGAGGAACGAGGAGGACGCGGGAGGAAATGTAGGGTTAAAACGGGCAAGAAGTTGGAATGAAAACAGGAAGGAAAAGAAGATTTGGCATTTGTTGAAAAGAAACGCACATCACAGACGGCTGAAGAAAAGATTGACAGACAAGGCGGCAGACAGGAAAAAACAGTTTTGGAGTTTTTGCAGCCAAAGAGACGGAGGCATGTGGGGGAGGGCAATAACACTCTGATGCTAATACCCACACTGCTTTGTTGTGAATAGCCCCAGTTCCCCTGTTAATGGTGAACTTCTCCTTAATGATGGCAGTAAAACACACTTGCACACATACATAGAGCTGTTCCTTTTTGCCTGACAGGAAACTTGGTTCAGAGCGCAAAGTGACGAGTCACAATTCAACTTTTACAACATACACAGCAAAGTTCAAACACAGAGGCAGCTTTTGTAGTACAAAAAGGGTTTGTCAGCGACCTACATGCAGCAGAAATGTGGTTCTTATTTAGGTGGCGGCGGGTTTTTTTGAATGAACTTGTTAGGAGCTGTCAGTCATTCAAATATCCAGATCTTGTGTTCGGAATTAAGTCATTTTCTGCATGATTCGAGGCTTTTATTTCAGCAGCGCTACGAACACAGAAAACCTTTGAGTTAAAAGTGTTCACAAATCTGAGAGCTGCTCTGCTCAGCCAGCTGTGATATTCAAACACGGGAAGTAGAGCTAAAAAGGAGAAGCAGCTCTCAGTCTCTCTCAACTTGTAAATGTTTCATGTTGACAAACGTGTCAAAGGATTTTGTTTAATTTGCTATTCTGCTGCTTATTTAAATGTATGAATAAGAAGGGGAAAAAAGTTTGAATCTGTTTTTAATTATGTCTGAACAGTGCAGAGGGAAAGTCTGTAGAGAGCTTAGCTTGTTGAAAGACGGAAGGGAAGAGAGCAGGTACTGTGGCCTGACTGTTGAAAGGTGGAAAATTTGCTAATTAAAGCTGTTTTCACACATGAACTGAGCCTCTGACATTCTTTTTTACACATCTGTAGGTGCAAATCAGTCAGACTGGAGAAGGTTTGGGGCTTTAACCAGTGAGAGTCCATGGTCATACATTGACTGGAAAAAACAAACGTTCAACCAAGAAGTGGAGTTGTCAAGCTATGTACACACCGGACATGGGGGGTGCGTTCAAGAACATGCTGATTTTTGAGCTTAAGCAAAGCGTGTGGTGTTCACACAGGACTACTCACATTTGGAAGAGACCTGAGCCTCGTTTCCACTGAGCAGACCAGTCTGGTATTTTGAGCATTTCCATTGTAAAATGGACCCATTAAACAGTACCAAACCGAACCTCTTGGGGGCGCCCATCAGTTGTAGGTCCATTGAAAAGTGTAACAGAACAGTTGGGGCGGAGCCACTGTTGCCACCCGTTGATTGGCAGAAAGTGTTGAAGATATTAAAAAGCGTAATTTAAGCTAAAGTTTCTAACGTTTATAAGCATTTGGATTAGCCGCCCGCAATCTTCTTTCAAAACGACATTAAATTCCTGTTATACACTATGTACAGAAAGTAAACCAAGAAAAAGACGAGCTGCTGGATGACCTCCATTGTTGTCGCTATTCTAGTGGTCGCACTACAATGATGCAATGATATGCTAGCGGTCTACGCCACGCATGCGCCGTGAAAACAAACCTCTAAGTGAGTGGAAACACTCAGCAGAATTAACTGGACCTTACCGTACCGGACCGGACCAGGCCGTTAAGCGGAAACGAGGCTAAAGTGCAAAATGTCGAACTGGTCCAAATCTTGTTCTAGGCATTTTTTTTCACTGCTCAATTACAAAACTATAATTCTGGGCGGGCAATTATTCTGCAATTATTAATTTCTCCTTCGTGATCAGTTTCCAACAAGCTGGCTCTACTATATTTTGAAAATGATGCTACCCTTACGTCACTAGCAAAGCTGAGTCTCCGAGTGGTCAAGATCAAATAATTTAACTTTCACCGTGTGTATGTAGAGCCCGAAAACTGACATAAACTTGCCTAATGAACATGTGCAAGTTTACAAACGTTTTTCATTGAAAGCGGTCGCTCGAACTCAATTTCCGAACCCGTTGTGAACATAGCATCAGAGCCGAAGCAAGAAAATACATTTCTAGCAAGATTTTATGATTTAATGTCATGAAGGAAAGCACCACTTTGCATTTATGAAATAGAAAGTCTGTAGATTAAGCTTCAGTAATGTAAATTTACATTCGTTGTTACTATATGTTTTCTTTGGAAACTACCAACTTGGCCAGAAACTTGGGTGGAGACCGAAACTTTATTAAATGCATTAAGGCAGTCACAAAATCACCTTTTTATCATCTTAAAACATTTCACGAATTAAAGATCTGATATCTAAGCAGGACCTGCAGAAGCTAGTTTATGTTTTCATCTTTAGTCAACTTGACTACTGGAAAAGTGTTTTTACAAGACAACAAAAAAATCAATTAGGAAACTGCAGCTTATTCAGTACTGGGTTAGTAGTTGTGGGTTCTCACAAGGACCAAGAAAGTAGACCACATCAGTCAAGTTCTGAGGTTTAAAGATTGGTTGGCTGTCTGCCAGAGAATAGACTTTAAAGCTGTGTTGCTGGCTTATAAAGCTTTGAATGCTTTAGCACCAAAACACACAATTAACCCCCGGAACCAGTACGTACCAACCAGACCATCTGGATCCGGTCTATTGTCAGTTCCTAGAGTCAGAACCAAAAAGCCACATTCAGCTTCTATGCTCCACAGATCTAGAACAGACTTCCAGAAAGCCTCAGATCAGCTGAAACATGCAGTTTATTTAAATCCAGGTTAAAGAATCGCCTGTTTTTATCTGCATTTGATTACTTTTTAATTTAAGTTTACTGGATTAAACTTTAAGTTCACTTCAAATTAAAACTTTTCTAACTTTCTTTGAATTTCTATTTAAATAATTGCACCTTAAATATTTCTTTAGAATAATTCTTAGTAGATTTTATCATACAAAGCACTTTGAATTGTCTTTTTACACAAAAATGATGTGCAAATAAACTTCCCTCGGCTTACTTGTAAAAATTTAACAACCGATTGTATGAAAACCTTTAAATAAAATTAGAAACGGCAAACAAATTCAGAATTGACACAGAAGGACTTTGGTAGTCTCAAAAAGGCCTCCGCCGTGTCCCCACTCTCACATTTCAACCTGTCAGAACAGCTTTTTTTTTTTAAGGATCTATATTTTTCTAAATAAGGAACAGTAAGTATGAAATTTGGTTCAGAAACTCAAAAAATGCAGTTATCTATAAATTATTCACTGTTATAAAGGATTTTTAAAAAGTTGATGATTCATCCCACGTGCAGGTGCATGTGCTAATTATGCATTTGATGAGTCATTTTCTAGTGCTGCACTTCATTAGCGGTGATGCAGAATGTTGTTTAATGCCTGATCACAGCAGTCGGCGCGGACTTCGGAGCAGAGACTGCTCTCGGAATTATTTTAAATGAAAAATACAGGCGAAAGAAACAATATAAAATCACCAACATTCAAAAAATCATAAAACGAAGTACATTAAAGGCAGATTTTACTTTTTTCCTTTCAAAATTAACAATTAATTGTAATTGAAAATGTTTTATTTTTGGCTCTTATATGCAATATATATATATATATATATATATATATATATATCATTTTAGCTACCAAATTTGCAAATTGGAAGAAACTATTTTCTTAAAAAAGGAAGTGAAAAGCAGCTAATTTAGAACCTGAATATATTTTTGAGTGAAATTAACACTCCTACATGGCAGCTTGTTAAGATAACATGTTTGTCAGATTTACACTTTCTAAAATTAGACCAAATTGGATGTAATTTTGGAACAGGAGTTGAATTCCTCACTCAAAAGTGTATTATTTACAGTGGAATCATCCCCACACAGCAGAAAAGAAATGATAAATAATATTTATCACATGGACTAGAACATAAATAAGCTGTAGTTTCTTCTGTAACCTTTAAAGTAAGTTTTTGCATATGCAAACACAAATTAATTTGACAAAAAGTTGGAAATTATTTGAAGTTTTTCTCTTTCTTTTGAGATTTAAAACAGTTCCATCTTACTGACTGTAAATGTGTTTAATTTTCATTAAAGGGGATAAGAAGAATTACGCTTAAGAGATATGAATAGAGAAGTGCAGCACTAAGCTCTCAACAGTAACACTATGAAGAGGTCATGGCCTTTTTAAAAATATAAACAACCTTGGGTTACCCCGACGGCTGAGTAAAGTACCATTTTTCTTACAAGTTACTTTAAAAAAAAAGACTCCCTTATAAATGCATTGTCATAATGAAAATCTAAGTGAACATTCTGCAGTAAAAGTCCCGATCAGAGTTCACTCTGATCTCTATTCCGAATGCAAATGAAGAAATTTACATATTACGCACAGATAGTTATTCTCCTTAAATGTTTTAGGGATAAAAAGCATGATTTTTAAGTATGTTCAGATGAGAGCAGGCCTCACAAACCAGCAACGGGGTGAGGAAGGTAACTTCCCCTTGCAGCTCCTCATCCTCTTTGGATACAGCTCCCCCCAATAGTTGTGCTCTAAAGCAGGCTCTGACCTGTGACCCCTTCAGAAGGGTACTGGACAAAGAGTTTCTCCCTGTGGGGATTAATAAAGTATCACATTATCATGTGAATGCGGCTGATTGTATCTTCGTCAGTCTACATTTCAGAGATCTTTCTGTACCCGTGTGTTACACCACTGTCGACTGAATCCTGTATCTGATGGATCAGAATTTGAGAAAAAAAAAAAGGAAGCTAAATGTTTTACTACATTCGAAACTATAATACTAAAGTAAATGGAGTGATAAACTTTGTTTCACAAGTCTAATGCATTATTTTTGTGTATTTGTTGCAGGGCTGCTGCACAAGACCAAAGGCCGGCTGAGGAAAACTTCAGAGACGGAGAACCTTGACATTCTGTGTGTGAGTGCGCGTTCCTTTTTGGTCAACAATCCCTGTTGTTGGCCTTTTTCCCTTAAATCCCTGCGGACTGAGTCAGGAGGGAGAGAATGCTAAATGCTTTGAATGATGGTGAGGAATGCTAAAAGGAAGAGACTGTGGGGCTGGTGAGGGGGCCAGCAATGAGAGAGCAGAGAACGGAGGGGTGGGGGGGGTCTCCTGCGTGGTCTAGGATCTGGCATG
>NC_050534.1:11997643-12065006 GCF_002922805.2 Oryzias melastigma | reverse complement strand
GTGATAATTAATTACGCGGGCGCTGCAGCCAAATGAAGACAGCAAGCATCCATTTTGAGTCACCTCATAAATAATAAAACAAGAGATTTTTTTTCCAGCCTTTTCTGAGAAGCAAGACTAGACTGATCTAGGACAATAGTCACAAATGTGTGGGCGGTTATTAGAAGTAACGCATTAATATGAACAAGGCTGAATAGATTTAAATAATCTAAATGTGACATAGATCATTCTGGAACAACAAACACCTTCACACAAGTAATCCACACATCTCTTTAGTTCATTATATAAATATCTTTAATTGTTTTAACCGTAAGAATATAAAACAATTTCATTTGGGATTCTGCCTTTTTTTCTCTTCTTTACAAACACATAATATACAGTACATCTTCTTATTGTCAAACACACACAGCTTTTTCAGCAGGACGCACATCCTTATATTCATTTTCTAGCAGGTCATTGCATTACATTAAAAATGCGCACACACTGGCATCAGTGTGCGCGTGTGCATGTGTGTACAGCCTGAATGTGTGTGTGTGTGTGATAGGACAGAGGAACAGAGGCGTTATGCTTGTAACAAGAGACCAAGGAAAATAATCGATTACTCCTTATTCTAAGCATGTCTCCGAATGGATTTTGAGGGTATTTTTATTCAGAGATGTGGTGACAGGTGGGGTGGGGGGTGGGGTCAAGGATGGGGAGAGGTGGGGGGAGAAAGACCTCACTCTGCATTGATGAGAGCAACTCGATAAAGGAGGTGTTGGTATCAATATAAGAAGAAGAAGAAAAAGAGACGAACCCTGATTTGTTTCTATCAATATAAAGGGTAAGACATAGAAATCACTTCAATTTGAAGTACTCATTTTTTTCTCCATCAGCAAAAAATATACAAAAATACCTACAGCATAGCAATCCTATAAGGACAAACAATGTGTTAATAGTATAGCTTTTTCATGTAAAGCTACGTACACACCGGGCGCGTTCAAGAATGTGCGTTAAGCGTGTTTTTTAACGCGCTAAATGCACATGTTCACACTAGATAAGCAGGGAGGGGCTTCTTGTTCTTTTTTCTACTGTTTACTAGTGCATGTCTGCCACCTACAGCTGGAAGTGGCTCGGTGCGAAAGGTCGACGAGGTGCAAATATCGCAAATTGGGCACAAAACAGTTGGGTTTAATTGCTAGCGTTCTGGTAATGGCGAATATGGATCGTGTCCGGAGAGCAACCTTGGTTTGTCTTTATTCAAGTTCAACCAGCTACGATTATAGTTTGGTTCGTTTTACGGTCTGCTCCATACGTCACTAGCAAAACCGAATCCCTGATTGGTCAAAGTTTGACCTGGTTTTTGGACTGAAATGGTCGTAAAAACTCTGAATGCGGAATCCTGAAACAAGCATTTTTTAACGATTACATAAGACTTTTCATAGGACGAGGTCACTAGAACGCGCGTTGCCGAGGGCGATGTGTACGTAGCTTAACATTCCTCTGGATTCCTGTCTTTAGAGAATCGCTACAGGTATTTCTGCCAGGCTCTGATCTAGTCTCCTTCAGGTTGGTCAAAAGGGCAAATAAAGTTAGACTTTACTCCCCAAAAAGAAAGACGGAAATCTTGTGCACACGAGCGGGTATTTTGAGTTTTGCATAAAGCGGTGTGCTCTTGCAGACGGACCGGACTTTTATAGCTCTTTCGGATAAATTGTTGCTGTTTTACAATGAGAAAATTAACAGTAGTGAGATTGCGTACTTGTCTTTTTTTTTTCTGCCTCTGCTCATAAACGAAGGAGGGAAAGAGGGAGAGGATGGATGGTTGGTTGGGGGAGGGGGCAGACACAGTCCCTTTAGGCACATTTTCTCCCGTTCTACACTCCGCTTCATTTTGATGCGTTTTAACAGTATACACCCTTTGAAAAATAAACCACATACGAGGTAGCCTCATGTTTTCAGGCGTGATGGCTGTCATCAAATCCATCAAATCATTGCAAAAATAAATCTATTCAATTTACAACCTCTCTTTTGATTTGAGTAAAAAAAAAAAAAAAAAAAAAGAAAATTAAGTTCGGATGGATACTAGCTTGATTTGCAAACTTAAGAAATTCTTAGCAATCAAGAAAATGATGATTGATTGATTTGCTCTCAAGTCAAACTTAAAGATATATTAAAAATCAAATTTAAATCGGCACACTTATTAAGATATAACAAAAGTTTTGCTTGCTTTCTACGAAAAAAAAATGAAACCATAGCAAAATAAAAGTCCTGCAAGGCCAACAAAATAAGAAATGCAACATTGGAACCAAAAAGTGAAAAATGTTCACCTTATAAAAAGGATTTCTTTCTTTTTAAATAAGAAAACAGCCCACTTTACCTCCTAACTCCTTCTTAAAGTGTTCTCTCTCTATCCAAAGAAAAAATAAAAATAATAAGCACACACACATCCACACACAAAGCAAACATTTCAGATCACCTCACTTTCTCACTCTCTGTCATCTGCCAAAGTCCCAGGTTCAGCACTTTAAGGCAGGGGAGCTGTGTGATCCTCTCCAGTCCCCTCTTGGTGATCTTGGTACATCCATACAAGTCGATGCCCACCAGCTGGGTCAAGTGGTCCGCTATGAGCTCCAGCCCTTTGTCTGTGATGCGCACGCACTGTCCGATGTTCAGGGTCCTCAGCTCGTGCATCTGCCTCACCATCCGGTTGATCCCGTCGTCAGAGATGTGGCACGAGCACAGGGAGAGGGACTTCAGCTGGTACAAACCCTGAGCGATGTACGCCAGGGTCTGGTCCCCGATCTTGTCGCAGAAGGAAACGTCAAGCCCCGAGAGCCTGAGGCTGCCCATGGCAAGGTGCATGGTCCCCGTGTCACTGATGTTGTCACAAGAGCGTAGGTTGAGGCTCCACAGGGAGCCCATGTGGGAGAGGTGGATCATCCCGGCGTCTGAGATCCCCCCACAGAAACTCAGGTTCAGCACCCGCAGCTTGGTCAGCCCCTTGGAAATGTGTTTAAGTGACAGGTCTGTCAGCTTCTGACAATCTTGAAGTGTCAGATACTCCAGGTTCAGGCAGCCCTCCGCCGCGCTGCGAGTCATGCCCGCCAAATGTCCAATCCCCACATCTGAGACATGCCTGCAGGACCTCAGATTAAGGCTCTTGAGTCTGTGGAGGCCCCAGGCAACCAACAGAAGCCCGGTGTTGGTGATGTTGCTACAGCCCCCAAGTTCCAGCATCTCCAAGTTCTTCAGATACTGAGCGATCCTTCCTAAACTGGAGTCTGTGATCTGCTTGCACAGACTTAAATTCAAAACCCTAAGTGATGGGATCTCCTGCACGAACGCGTGGCCCAGCCCGTTATCCGTGAGGTTGTAGCAGCCGGACAGATTGAGCGACTCGATGTTGGGCATGCCCTGGATGACATAGCTCAAGCTGCGGCGCAGAGACAAGATCTGGACCCTCCGGATGCCCCTGGCTTGGAGGCTGGGAAACAAGGAAGGATTTGCCCGGCGAAGGTGCAGCTTGGCTTCTACCCCCCTCCACACAGACTTGTGGTAGGCTGCATCCCTCCAAGCCATACACACTTGGGCCACCCTGCCTTTGTCCCTCACGTCCAGATAACTGAAAATCATGGCCAAAATTTCCGGGAAGAGGCACGAAATGTGCGTCTCCATTGTTTTTCAAAACCCAGGCATATAAGAATCAATACTCCACACCTCCAAAGAAGAAAAAAAGAGAAAACCCAGTCCAGCACTGCTGCAAATCAACTATCAGCAGTCACAGTTGTCCACAGAAGTGTAAAAGAAATAGAAGTTTCTTTCTTTTCTTTCACTTAACTGTTCAATATTGATCCAACTCTCTCCGGTGCCACGTGATCGGTTGCGCAGCAGGATTCAAATGTATTAAAAAAAAAAAAAGAAAAGACAAAAATGTTGTTTTTCCTCGCCTCAGCCCCTCTATCCGCCAAAAGAGCAGGAGAGGGGGCGAAAGGAAGAAAGAGGAGGAGAGGAGGAAAAAGCGTCAGTCCTTCCCCCTCTCTCAGACGACGCTTCCTTGTATTATACCCACAAAACGCCTGACTCTCGCGGCCAAACGGGGATCCAGACGGTCGTACATTTCAAACGGAAAGAGTAAAAACAAAACGCGCACACGTAACGCCGCTTCTCACAAACAGCTCCATGACAGGGGAAAAAGGCAGAAAAGAGCGACTTGGGTTGGCTTTGTGAGCAAAGCGAGAGGCAGAGAGGAGCGTCCTGGGCTCAAAGCCTTTGTCTGCTCTTTTCAAACCGACTTGGCAGGAACCTTAGCACTGCGACTGCACGGGAGGGGGGCGGGGAAGCAGCAGCGCTAATAACAAACGCTCTTTTACCTCAAACGCTGGAGATAATTTTATTTTAAATATTGTAAAATTAAACAATGACGGCTAATTTTATATTTCTGTACTGGATACGAGAAACAATTAAAATTCGATCTCGCGATGTTGTCCGCTTCCCCCTGCCCCCTCCGTGTGACTCAGTTGGTTTGTCCCGCCTCAGCTGGAACGGTGCGAACAGTTTCCCTTGGAAACCAACTTCTTACAATTCAGTTCACTTTGGGCTTTAACCCTTTGAGTGGACCACACAAGAATCAGACAAACCAACTCAAGTCCTGCTTAGTAAACTGAATATTGTTTTTACATTTTTTTATTTTTTGTGTATTTATTTTTCATGGGTATGTGTTTAAATCAGCAGCATGGTTTGTATCAGTCTGATTCTATTTCCCTCCAGTTTTCTCTAACTTGTTTCTATGTTTTAGGCGAAAACTTAGTTAATCAAATAAAACAAACACAGCATACATTAAAAATCATTTTACAAATTAATAAAATCTCTTTAATTCCCAATAAAAAGTGTGTTTTTAGCATGTTATAGTGACATCTTTCTAATGATAGAGGACTTATAAAAAGAAAAATAAGCTTAAAATTGAATTTTTGAGTATTATTATTATTATTAGTCAAATTCAGCTTATTCAGCTTCTGATGTAGACAAATAGATCCATGAATGTTATCGTTTTCCTCATCCGAGCTGGGCTATGGCCCAAAACTGTAAAATATTGCTCGCCATTTTAGTTGCACCAGTAATGTCAGGTTGGGGTTTTGAGAAGCTGTAAGCAGATGGATGATGGGGTGGGAAGGTGGGCTTCCTCAGCACCAACAGTCCCACACACAACACAAGAGGCAAAATTCTAATGAGCTACTGCCACTTTGCAGAAACTATGTCCTAGAAAATGACAGGTTGTTTGATTTTGGATAAAAGTGTCATAATCATAGTTAAGAAAAACAATGGGAACGCTTTTCAAATACATCAAAAGAGGATGGAAGTGGTAATTTAAGTTCAAGATGTGCTAAATGGGGCTGTTACAAAAACTTTAGGGAAAAAAATCTCTATTTAGTCCCTGTGTTTTTCTTCTTTTAAATATACAAGCAAGAACAGTTTAACAACCATGCACTCAAAAGAAAAAAGTTTGTTGTATGGCACAGCCTCAAAAACGTGGCCAGATATAAAAAAAATTAGGCAGATCTTCCTTATCTGACGCCTCTCTTATTGAACTAAAGGGAATCTTTTGCATCACATTTGGACCCGCTTATGTTAGTGTTTTGATGCGTGGAAAACAAAAGACTTGTAAGAATCTCAGCGAGTGTGCATTGAAATACTCTAGTAAATGTAGTAAAGTAATTTTTGACGCTTCTTTTTAAATATTTTTAGTATTCCCTTTGTAAATGTTCATTCCCTACAATCCCCTTTCATGCTCAATGTCACTTTTGCAGCATAAATCCATATGTAAACACATGCAAACACACGTTTGCATGTGTTTAAGCTCAGACACTGGGCTGTATGTCTTTTCATGTTTTCCTATGTAAATATTGTGCATGGGAAAGGAATGTCATTTGCTAAGAATGTCTTTTGCTGACGCGTGTGAACTGTGACAGAGAGGCTAGAAAATTGAGGGAGAGCTGAAGAGAGAGGAGTACAGTACAGTAACAGCCAGCAGGGATCAGGGCAGGGGGAAAACATTGCAAAAGGAGCTTGCAGAAGACACAGTTTCTCCTCAAAAAATGGCAGTTGATAACAACTTTTTCAGCATTATATTTTTTAAACCAAAACCCCACATTTTGCTTTGTTTTAAATGGTAAAATGCAAATCTTTTTCTAGCACTTTTTTACCTTCTTAGAAGCCCGAGAGTGCGTTACAGTCACAGTCACATTCACCCATTCACACATTCACATGCTGCCCAATACTGGTGAAATACTGTTTGAACAATGTGGGGTTAAACCCTACAACCTTTTAATCAGAGGTCGACCACTCTCTCTCTGCACCCTGTTCACCTGCATTATTTTCCAGATGATATTTTTGAGGAAAATATGTTAGGAATTATTATTTTTTTCCTCTGAAACTGGTTTTAGGCTCCAACGGTCCTTAATATAATTTAAAAAGTGCGTTAAGAGATCATTTGAGGTTTATTATTTTTATTTATTTATTCAAAAAATATTATTTTTCTTTCATTTAAGAGACATCTGAAAGAATGGATGTTTAAAGTATCAAGAAAAATCGTTTAAAGCTGAATTTCAGTGGGAAAAGTAGTTAATTTAATTGATGTTATCTTTTTTATAATCCTCATTTTTAACAGGTGGATTTTACCAAAGCTAATGTTCAATTTCTTACTATTTATAAAGTCAACATGCAGTAAAACAATTCATTTAATTTATATATAATTTTTTTTGTTTAATTTTCTTAAAAATATACTGATTACAAAGCATGTCCTGTCTCATTATGATGTTCTATAATGTGGCAAATATAAAAGAGTTTCTGTTTCTAAACCCGTACGGTTTATTTTTAATCTGCTTAAGCTATTTTGACAGTTTCCTATTTATAGACTCTGATATGGTACAATAGATGAGACAGAGAGGCAATTTTATGTTTTTATTTAATTAACATTCCACATCCTATAAAAAGTACCCGAAAGCTTTATTACTGTCCCACTCCGAGCGTCTCACTCTTCTCTTAACTTATATTCTGTGCCTTCATCAAGGGCAAAAACAAAGCAGTTAACGGCGCTGTCCCTTGTGGCTGCCAACACCTATGTCCTTGGTATTCAGGTGCAGACTGCATAATGCATTTTCAAAATAGCAGTCCTGACATGAATACCAAGCTTTATAATGATATTGTGAAAACCTTGGGTTAGAAATATGGTTTGAAATTAGCAGGATCTTTCAGTAAAACGTGGCAAACGTGGAGCTAAGGATTGATCACACTTGCAGACAAAAAAATATATATATTTTTTAGCAAAAAGTTTGAGCTGACAGCTCTTTAAAAGAGAGTTTAATATGGATTCTGTCCTTCATCTGCTGTATTTTTTACACAAAAACTTTTTAAAACTATACTAGAAAAGGTTACAACAAATGGAAAGAAACACTTCAGAAGAAGGGGACACAGAGGCTGGCTTTACTGGAGTCTCCTCATGTCACAGCTGTTTGTGTGCTGCTGTTTAGTGTCAATCCCCTTTTAGGAAACCCGCTGGGCCCCAGCTAGTGCTCACATTGAGCGAGAGAAGAGATGGATGGATGAGGAACGAAGCAGAAGACGAGAGCCACCGAAAAGAAAGCATGAATGTGTTAAATCTGCTCCCCATACGGAGTGAAACAAAGAGTCATTCAGGGATGAGAGCAGGTGTGTGAGTGGTAAGTGTTGTAAAGCGTCTAAGTTTCAACTTGTCACACTGTTATTCGTGCGTGTGCGCCCGTGTGAGTTTGTGTGTTGATGATTCAGGGGGGATCTAACTGGATAATTGCTCGCCTCAACAACACGCTTCATCTGCATTAGTTGCGATCTGTGGTTGCCAAGGTTACAAGGGGGGGTGCGTGTGTCAACACGTCCCCCCCCCGAAGGTCGACACCTTACTGAATGGATATTGCCACGACTCTGCAGATTCTTTTTCTCCCTGCTGCTAAACGCACAAAACAAGCGCACAAAACACAGTGTGCGCTTGCATACATCCATGTGGAGGAGAAAGCAGACAGAAACAATGACTTGATTGCCCCGAGGTTGCACCCACTCATGCCTGCTCACTGAACACCGTACGCAATGAATCTTTAATGTTCCCTCAGGTGTTTTTTTGCTTCACCTACACTCCACTGAAACATAGTTACTGTGTGTGTGTGTATGTGTGTGCATTATGCACCTGCCCTGAAAGCTTCTCCACTCCTCATCATCAACTCTTTCACAATGAACCATTTTATGTATTCAGATCTTTCTGCAATATTTTCTGTTACCCTGCTGTGTTGGCAAACAAACAGTTGTCCAGTCTATTGTAAAACATCTAACTCCGGTCTATTGTGTATGAAGTAGTAATTTCACCAAAAGGATTAACTAATATGTTAGTGACTCATCTTGGTAATGTTTCACAAAAGGAAAAGTTTTTAAATATTTTAAAGAAATTGTCCATTTTTATTAGAAATGTAGGTTGCGTCATGTCACCTGGCAAGTGTCACGTTCATCCCACTTCTGACACCACGTACTGTTATGTCTTAGCATACCGTGACCAAAGATTCAGGAGTCTCTTGTAGCTTTGTTGACACCCAACAATAGCCCATTTCATCCCGCTATCTCTGAGTCCGTCCTCTTAAAGGGTCCCCCTCTGGATGTTCACCACCACATAAGTTCCTACACAACTGCCCTCAGTACAGGGTTCACACTAGACAAACAGGAATGGGCTTCTTCTTCTTTTCTTTTTCCTACTGTATGGAAGACACGGATGATGTTGGGAATTCAGGTTTATTCATTGTGAAGAATTCTACAAAAACATCAGTAATGCTGTCTCCATGATCATTAAAAGATTTTCATCATGACAGCCGTTTCCACCGTGTTTCTGTGTCTCTGTGGCTGAGCTTGAAGACTCACTGTCTCATATTAACCCAAGCAAGGGAGCTCCGCCATGAGAGTGAAAGCTAGCGATCTGTCCAACGGGTTCAGGGAAAGGACGGAAGTTGAGGACAAAACCGCTTGGTTTGGACTAGTTAGGGTGGCCGTGGTGCCGTGGTAGATCGGTCGACTCCTGATTGGAGGATTGTAGGTTCAATTCCCGCCCTATGTGTCAAAGTGTACTTGGGCAAGACACTGAACCCCAAATTGCCTCTGATGGGACGTTGTTGCCAGTGTTCGGCAGCGGAGCCACCACCAGTGTATGAATGTGGGTGTGGGTGAATGGGTCTGTGACTGTAAAGCACTTTGGGCCTTCGAAGGAGGATAGAAAGCGCTATACAAGTATATACCATTTTAGTATTTTACCCGCTGCTTGGGTCACTGAAAATGTCATGTGACCAAAGCTGAGTTACTGATTGGTAGAAGCGACGCAGCGACCCGTCAAACTTCAGATATTTAAATTTTAGCCCAGTTTAACCGATCAATTCTCGCCTCGTCGCTAGAATTAATTTTCTGGCAGACCTTCGCTCACATTGTGGCACTGGACTTCAGATCGCCTCATGTCCCGTCTGTTCCGTTGACTTAAAATTGAAACTGGCTGCACCAACCACGTTCCGTGTGAATGCACCTTTAAAGATGTGCATAGCTAGGCGTAGTTTTGATTCGCATTTACAGAGACTTTTCATTGGACGTGGTCATTTGAATGCTCGTTGCCGAGGGCGATATGAGCTTAGCTTCACGGTTAGGGGTCAGAAAACTCAAAGCTTCAGTCAGGACATCATTACTGGATCTCGTTCGAATCTTAGAGCTTCCGTTGCTCTTTAGAATGTTCTCCGGTCACTCTTAAGGCTTTAGCAAAACCACTTAAAAGTAGGCTTACACTTTTGGAAATGTACTGTTCTCAGAAAATGCAAGTTGTGAAAGACTGTATGGGTTTAAAAGAAGATTTGATGCAGAAAACAGAAAGTTTATCAAAAGGGGAGAAGGTGGAGACACTACGAGGTCATCTCCTAAAGATCACTCTCCTTCATTTTTTTCCATCTATCTATTATTCTTCTTGTTCTTCTTAGTTCACTTTCTCTTTCCTCTCGTTGACAGCTCGTCTGTGCTCCCGTCTCGCCACAGTGCCTCAAAGACTGTGTGCGTCCAGATATGTGTGTGCTATACGCTGCGGCCAACCTCCCATTTTTGCACCACACACCCTGCCAAGGTGTGTGTGTTCTCAACAATGCTCTCGGTTTTTGCCAGCTCTGCAGCCTGACACAGGAGATTTTTCAGCCCTCTGCTCTCTCTTTCTCTCTTCCCCCCTCAGTACTCAGCAGTTTGGCATTTCCTCAATGCATTCTGTCATCTGCGGACATGAAAAGGCTGCATATTGTTGTGTGCGCATGTTTGTGTATGTTTACTAGTCGGACTGGAATTTACTCTGTCTCTTGTCTGTGTTTGTGCAGGGAGCCATGAAGGTGGTAAACAGCTAATTTTCAGTCTTAGGAGTTGGGCTTGGCAGGACTTTGATGTGGACATAAACAGGTTGTTAACAGAGTGTCCTTCAATCAAGATGACTTACAACCCAGGGATTGAATCAGCATCTTTTTAATGCTTTTAATGTTTTTGGTTCACTTGTCCGTCACAGGACTGTTTTAGGTTGGACTGTTTAGTAAACTTACAAGCTGGCCAGGAACTAGCTTAGAGCCAGACAATGTCAGACATGTGAAAATTAACATTAAAATCCCACTCAAAAGCCGTCTTAGTGGCCTTTTAATTAGGATTATTTAGTTATAAAAAATAAAAAAAATCTATGTCGTTTTCTAGGACATAGTTTCTGCAGAGCAGCTAAAGTTCATAAAAATCACCAAATGTGACTTGCTCATAAAATTCAAATTTGTCGCCTCTTTTTCGACACGCGGTGAATTCGCTGCTTGATGCCTGTCCAAAAGTGTGTTCATAAGTCCTGGATGCGTGTGGGAGGAGCTTCTGCCAGATGTTTTTATGGAGCAGTGTCTGTGCATTCTTATTTACAATGCATGGAAGATGTACGGATGATGTTTAGAGATCAGGTTTATTTAGTTCTACTAAAACATTGGTAACCACGAACCCATGTCTTTGTTCATGAGATCATTCTGAGGTCGGATTGATCCTCCATGTTGGTAATAAACTCCACCTGCTGATCGAGTCACTAAATACGTCACATGCCCAAACCTGAGTCTCTGATTGGTTGCGACCTCGTCAGTGTTCAGATTGTTTAACTCCGGACACTCCATCAGCATTTTTTCCTCTGCTCCTGATTCACAACAATTTCAATAAAAAAAACATCTTTAAAATTGTCCTCCATCATGAAATAAATAGCGAAAGTACATGTTAAAAACAGTGAACATTACATTTTAATTGGAGTGGGTCTTTAAACAAAGAGAGATTATTTATCAGCCCTACATATAAAATAAATATCAGTCATTTAAATAGAAAATTCTGCAGAAAGTTCATTTTCTTTGCTTGGAGAGCTCCTTTTTTTGTCTTCTAGATACAATACAAGCCTTTTCTTAGCGGGCAGGATGCAAGACTTTAGAGAATTTTAGGCCAGATGAATAAATTCAGAGAAGGAAACCAGGCCAGACCAGCCGAGACTTGCACCACTTTCTCAGCAGATGAACGTGCACGTGTTATTTTTTTTTTTTCTTAAGTTTGCGTGTTAGGATTTTCTTACTGCTGTGACGCCTAAGCTTTTTTTTTTCTTGGCGGAAAGACAAGCTGACAGTCTCAGGGTGTTTGTATGACCACGTGTCGTTTTGTGTTTTCCGACATGTGGACTCCGTTCACCAGAGAAGGAATCAGGATGCTGGTATAGTTTGGGACTTGAGGGCACAGAGAAACTTTCTCTATTTCTTTCTCTTCTTAAGAGTCTTAACAGGTTTTGCCTGTTATGTGGAAATCCCAACTCTCTCAGTTTCACAAATACTTATTTCACCTTATTAAAAATCTCTTTTAGTATCTCTTTAACTCAACTCGTAGTTCTTTATAGCATTGATTTTAAGAAGCCACTTCCCTATTTTACGAAACTTTATACGCTTTTCTTCTTTAGAAAAGCATATTTTCAATGTTTTTAAACTTATTCTATAAGTCATTAATTTATTTTGTTGTTTTTCTTATTTTTTACCAAACGCACCTTTCTCACAGGAGACATTTTGACATGTCCTGGCGGGAAGCGCGCAGGTGTATTAATGAATGCAGCATTCCACACGGGGAGGCCCAGCTGTGGCTCATGCTGGCTCTCCACCATTGTTTACTGCTACACTAAAGAGGATTGAGACGTCTTTAATCTTTTTAATTCCACCTGGGCTTATGCTGCTGTCAGCTGTGAAAAAGATCTATTTGTTTTCAATGTCCTGTTCACCCATCTTGAGAGCGTGTTTATCCACCTGTGTTTTCTGAAAGTCCAACACTTCTTTTTTTTTTAGTTCTTTTTTGATGTTTTCTTTTAATTTCATTTTAGGATTTTTAGCTGATATATTTGTATTTCTTATTAAAGTAAAAAAAATGGCCCAGTTTACATAAGAGTTTCTTGTTGTTGGCTGATCTTTTTTGATATTTTTTTAGTGTGTTAATATTTGCATTAATACTTTATCTTTAAAACTATTTGGCAATTCTTGATATCCATCCTTTTAACTACACACCACCATCTTTTTTTACTGATATTTTAATGCTTCCCAATAATTCCACCTGAAACTGTTCAAAAAACTCAAATTTAAGTGGTAAATTTAGTCATTTTTTTATTGCAAAAATCGCAAAAGATTAGATCAAATACTTTTTTTTATATATTTATAGCTAAAATCAAACATGTAGATAAAGTAAAAATGTATAAATCCCAAAGTTAAGCATAGACAAAATAATTATTATTTGAAAAATGTCTTCAAAAAGCAAACAAAGCTACAATGATTTATTCCAAGAGGTATAACCTGTTTGTTATATCTTTTATGTTTGCTTTTACCCAAAAATGGAGAAGCTTAAACCTTTTGTGAAACCTTTATATAAAATGTTGAATGAAAACTTGTCACTCCCACATTGGCAGGCAGACCAGTGAGTTCATGGGGTTAAAGCAGAGGTCATTCCTGAGCAGGTAAAAAAAAAAAAAAAAAAAAAAACTCCACTGGTAAAGATTTACTTTATAAAACATCCTAATTTGTATTGTTTTTTGTAAAGGCCTTAGACACAGAAGTAATAGGACTTTATACTGAAGTAGAGTTTAAGTCCATCTGTTGTTTCCAGTACAATTTTTTGAATTTGTTTTGTCTACATTAGCCATTTGGTTTGAGTTTTGCATTGCAAATTTCCCGGTTAGGGTTAGAAAAACATTGTGGTTGTGGCTTATCTTTAAAAAAAAAAACCTTTTCATGGCGTCTGCTTCACTTTAAAATGCATCTTTTTTTTAGTTCAAGGATATTGACAACTTCTTGCACTTTGAAACAAAACTGTCTATTCTACTTATCTGTTTATTTCCGCATTAATGTAGTTAATCAAATATAAATCTATTTTATTTTCTGCCGTTTTTTGCACAAATGTCTTAAAAAACATGTTAAAGTCTGGATAAATTCCAATAAACATGTAAGCCAGAGTCTTGGTTTAAATGTTTACTACAAAAACAGAACACAAATTGAAAATATGACTAAAAGAAATGTACTTTCGGATTGACGGCTGCATGGGAGGGAAGTAAGAAAGTGGAGGGAAAAGTTCAGCAGTTAGTCACAGAACCTTACAGGAGGGATGCAGAGAAACAGATGGTGTCACAAAGCAGTAAGAAGTGCGAGAACTAGTTAAAAAGAGATGTAGACTGCGAAAGAAGAAGTATAAAGGTGATATATTTAGAGGGGAAGATTTTTAGCCTCCCAGCTAGAGGCATGACTCATTTTCTGCCAGCTGACAGAAGGATAGATGGAGACAAGGAGGGGAGGAGAAATGGACAGAATCTCGGAGGAGGAGGAGGAGGAGGAGGAGAGCCGAGCACAGGCGTGACAAAGTTGGAAGGAGAAGAAGGAAAAAAGGGACAGGAGTGATGAAGGGTGAAAAACAGAATAAAAGAGGATGGGTTTCCACGGGCTACCATGCATGCAGCCACACATGTAGACAGGGAAAAACAGAGACAGATTTAAAGCCCAAGGCCGATCCAAGCCGCTTCCAAGTCCTGCTGCACTTCCCTGAGGGTGAGTGGGGAGAGAGCAGCAGATTTCCCTGCAGCCTGCTGCATTGAGCAGTGTGTTGCTGCACATGTTTGCACGAGTGTTTGGAGGAAACAGATTGGATGAGTCACATGGAGAAAGAGACGTTGAGTGGTTTGATAATCAAATGAGAAGAAGGTGGCTTTGAAGTCTCGTCGGCTTGTGATTAAATTTTACTACGGAGTTGTTGGAATCTCATTAATGCGTCCAATTTGAGCGAGTCCACCTCAGGCCGCCGAGACAGCTGTGATCTGCTGTGTCATGAAGATTTCATGGAGCATCCTGTGGTTTCGGGTTCCAGCACGTTTCACTGTGGGGCCTCGCAAGATCTGGCTCCTTGTTTTGCATCCTGTGGATGCTCAGTCAGCTGGAGGTCTAGAGAACTCGAAATCCTAAGTTTTGAGCTGCTCCCGCTGCATCTCCAGTGTTGGTTCCTGTCTGATGGGGTTATAAATGACCAAAGGAGGAAAAATATGAGTAAACCCAGCTTTCTGAAACGAACGCTGGCATCCATCTTTGTTGCTCATTAGTCATTTTGCTGCAGCCACAGTTTCCCTGACCTTTGACCTCCTTTTTTTGTTCACCATCAATGACTGTATTTGAGAACTGGACCGAGTGACTGTGATGTCATCCATTAAAAATGGCTTTTTTTCACTTCCAATGAATAAAGCCAATTTTTACACTATACGGATGTCACCATGTTGGAGCCAGACGACTTGGTCTGAGTCGGGCTGAGTCAACATTTCTATGGCAACCACTCTCACCAATCAGGAATGAAAGTGTTGAAAGGCCACACCCCTATCACTTAAAGTGAGCTCGGGAGAATCTGTCAATCAAATATTTTGACATGAGACCCCTTACTTTTATTGAGGCATCTGATTGGTCAGTTTGTAACTTGATTAACTTGATTTATAGACAAGATATAATTTAAAAAAAAAATTGTGTTATAACGGTAAAAAGGGCTATGAGAGCAAAAATATTTATTCTGACAAAAACAATGACTGAATAATAGTTGTTAACTTCTCAATGGAATTCTATTGGATTTTTTATCTTGGAGCTAGCAGGTACTTCCTGTTTAGAACACAAGGGGGGAGGAGTCACTCAGTCCAGTTCTCATATACAGTCAACGTTAACAATTGAGGAGAAAAGCTAGTACTTTTACTTTGACTACATTAAATGTAGTAGTCTTTTACAGAGCATTTTGTCTCAAACTTTTTTTTCTTTTGGTCATTCTAATAAAATAGAAAATAAAATAGAACACGTTATTGTCATTATACAGGAGTATAATGAAATGAAAAGTGGCAAAGACAAAATATAAATATGTATATATACACGTATAAAATATTGTGAATACTACCATGTTACACTTAAACTTTAATGATTTATCTATAAACCTTCTCCCTATTTGAAACCTGGATGAACTGGGAGAGTCTGTCTAAAAGCCCTTTAGCTCTTCAGACGATGCTCTGCTTCCGCTCAGACTGAGCTTGGTCCAGACTTTAAAAAGAGCAACAATAGATCTCACTAACGCGAAAAGCTTCTTAAAGGGGTTAAAATGGCACAGCTTGATCAAAATGCTGACTGTTGTCCAGACTCCGGACTGAGTCTGCTCTGTTTTGTCTTTTCAGACGTGGTCAGGGGGCTGCAGCTGGTTTCCCTGCAGGAGAAAGCTGGCCGCCTCCCAAACTCAAGTCTGGCACTGGAGGCAATAAAAGTGAGACTGGTGTTAATCTACGGAGTAGCTGCTGACTTTCTCAGGCATTGCTTCATGTTGCATGGCTATTGCTCATATCCTCCAGGGACAGGCACCCCCTCACCACCACCACCTCCTGCCTCTCTATTTCACTTGGACACTCCCTCTCTCTTTTCCCCTCCTACTTTGTTCGGTGCTCACTTTGTCCAACTTGTGCCTCTTCGCCTTCACCCCACCCTGCTCCTCTTAAGGCTCCCCGCTTGTGCTCCACTCAAGACTGCAGCTCAACAGCTCCTCCCTGTGTCTGAGCAGCGGCGTCGCAGCCATGCAGTGAACCACAGCTGAGATTTGAATAGATTTTGGGCCACTTTTCTTCTTTTTTGTCAAAACAGAAAGACAGTTTTATGATAAACTGTTTTAAGCTTCAAAACTGACGAAAAATACAGACAACCTTTTTCTGAAAACACCAACTATGAAAGAAACATTTGTTTTTAAATGTGTGATTGACTTTTATTAAAAAAAAACTAGTAGGGGTGTGGTGAAAAATCGATTCAGAGATATATCACGATATTTCCTGATACTTGTTTTGATTTAAAATGTAGTTGAGGTAGTTAGCGTTGTGATCATTAAATACAATCATTTTTACCATTTTATTAACATTAAAAAGGTGTATTAATATTCATGTAGGGTTTTTAATGTCATACTCTTTAAAAAAATTTTGAAAAACTGCTACAGTCATTATATATATCGTGATATTTATTGTATCGTGAGACACATATCACGATATATATTGCCACCTGCCTCTTGCCAATACACACCCCTAAAAACTAGTAATTCACTGGAGTTTTCTTTCATATTCCTAAGCTGGCATTTTGTTTAAAGACCCACTCATAATAGAATTATATTTTTGGTGTCTTTAACATGTTCTTATAGCATTTTCTTTCAAGATGGAGGACATTTATAAAAGAAAATTAAGATCAAAATTGCATTTCTAAGTTTTTGTGTATTCAAATCTAGAGAAACAGCAGTGAAAAATGCCATTCGACAAAGGTTGTAGCAGTCACGAACTACAATCTAACATTTTCTTTGTCCTCTCGTCTGAACTGGAATCTGGCTCAAAAACTGGATAGCTCCAATATTACCCACCATATTTGTTGCACTACTAACGTTGGCTTTGGGGCTGTTATTCAGCGGGAGAGCGTGTAATGGAAAATGAGTGTAGGCTTACTCCACGCCAAAGGTCTCGCCTACAACTCAGAGGTAAATTTCTAAAGTACTAATGCCGCTCTGCAGAAACTATGTCCTAGAAATTATCTTGGCTAAAAATTGCATAAATATAAAACAACGGGAACACTTTTAAAATAGATCAAAAGACGATCGGAGTGAGTCTTTAAAGAAAATATCATACATGAGGCTAGCAGTAGATGGCGCTGTGACATAAACTAGATTAATTGTTCTTGATTGTATCAAACGTCTTCCTAATTCAGTCCAGCTTGCCACTGTGCTGCTTTGTTGCTAAGTAACAGCATGTTTCTGTACATTATGTTCAATATGATGTTAAATCACAAGTAAATGTGCATTCTTGCATGTATGTTGACTCATTTCTTTACATTTAATTACAATATTAACCCTAAATTTGTCTTTTTTCTTGCAACCATTAATTATTTTTTAATAACTGATTTTTTCCAGCATTCTATAATAGAAAATGTTTAAAACAGGAAGTGGGAATTTTTTTGCAGAGATGCAATACAGATTGATTAAAAACTTTGATAGAAAAATATCGTAAGTTTACCAACTAGGGGTTAAACTGAGGACCCCTAATATTGTTTTTTCTAGTGATTTAAAAAAAAAAAAAGAATTGTAATGGTAACAAACGCAGAACAACATAAACCTCAGCTGAACTTAATGACAAAAAAACATTAAAAATTGTATGTAAACGTGAAAAATGTAATACAAACCAGTTTATGACAGAACCAAGCATGAATTAAAACTCCTTGTGGGAGAAGAAGGTGGTTCAGAACATGTCCTGTCCTCCAATTTTTTAATGTTGCCCGCAGGCCGTCATTTTGTTTTAACAGTAAAACAAACAGGAACACAACGTCCTTCATTCCAAATGCCATAAAACTTCCCTCCACAGGATAGGAAGGCACCTGTCTTATAATGATATTTTTAACACATTGTGTTTGTTTTTGCTGTCGTGTTTTTTTTATTTAATGTTATTTCTATGTTGTAGAACTGTTTTAACTAAAATCCACTTGGAGGCTAATAAATCTTTTCGATCTGTACACACAGAAGACAACAACACTAAAAACAGGGTAAAGACACTAGATAAAAATACAAAGTCAAGTAAAATAATAAAAGTAATAAAGGAACCATAAAACAGCAAACTGTGATAAACCAATAAACTAAAATCATGTTGAGTGACTTAGATAATGATCAGAACATATTTTATGACAAATTCATGCAGAAATCAAAGAAATCCCAAAAGATTTACATACTTTTTTCTTCCAACTATAGGTTGTTTTTAGCCTAAATCTTCTAGCACATATGTTCTGCAGAGCGGCAGTTCAGTAGAAATTCACCTCTTGAGTTGTGGTGTGGAGCACCCTGCCACATTTCCCATCATCCATCTGTTTCTCTCCTGCTAGCTTACAGCACCTCACATTACCGGTGCAACAAAAAATTGCACCAATATCAGAGGAAAACGAAGACGTACGCGGATCTATTTGTCTGCAAGTGGATGCATCAGAATGGAGCGGAGCACAGAGGTTGTCAACTGCCCGGCGTATTTTCTACGCAACAAATTTTTCAAACGTCTTCTTAATTTTGTCTTCTCCTGATTCAAAATATGCAGAAAATTAATTTTGAGCTTAATTTTATTTATATTTGTCCTCCATCATCAGAAAAATGCTACAAGAACATGTTAAAAACACAAAGTTTGAGTGTATCTTTAATAAAAAAAAAAAAAAAAGGTTTAAATGTTCAGTTAATGTTCAGTTTTTATGCAATAGTTTCAAAACAAGCTAAAGTTTAAACTGAGGATTTATATCTTGAAGTTTTTATTTCCAAAATGAACTTTTGTTCAGCAATACGAAATATAAAGTCAGACTTTCAAACAGTTAAAGCTGGTGCTGGATCTGTGGTTTCCAAATAATTCTGAGGGACAATTCACAGCAAATACTTTAAGGACTGTTTATACTTGATAGACTAATCTGTCAAGCAGTGATCATAAAATACACGGTGGTGACTTTGATGCAAGAAAGCTGATATTTATGTTTGTGGGATGAACTCCTTACTTTAAATTTGTATGATATTCCTGTTATTTGGGGTTATATTTATTGATTTGAGTAAAAGGAAAAATGAAAATCAGGTGAGAGGGAGCTTATTGGAGGATATTTACCACGTGGGGGCGCTGTTTGCTAAGTCTACCCAACAGAAGGAGCCTGCAGGTTTTATTGTTAGTTATGTATGTTTTTCAATAGAATCGTACATGTTTAAACGTTATTTCCAAAAGATGCATCCAATAATGTGAGTGCAATAAATATTCAAATTAGAAGATAGAAAACACAAGACAATTAAGAAGTTTAAGCAATCAAGTAAACTATTTTTGCTTTGATTTATTTTTTTAATTAACAAAGTTTGTTCTATTAATTATATTTTATTTTGTGATGGTTGATTTACCTCAACAAAGCAGAATGTCCACAAAAACACTGAACAGGACACAAACTAGAGCAGGATTTGATTTGATCAGAATTTTTATTTCTTTAAAAGATTTTTGCTTGAGCCACACATAAATAAAACCATTTCAAGTACACGAGTTGGCAACTTATTTGCTGTATGACTGAACTCAACAAATACTAATAAAAAACTCCTCATCCGGCACAAATGTGCTCTCCAAAACTGATTTCTTTTGTAGGCTTTGGTGTTTTTTCTGAATGTTTTGATCGTTTTCTCTTGTTCCGAAGAGCCTCATTCAGGCCCAGCATCGACTGTGGCTGCAGCCTTTAGAGAAGCACTGAGTCAGATCAAAGCGTCCGGCTCCACCGCCCACCGACCCGCAGTTTATCTTTTAGACCGGGTTACGAATTGAGGCGATCTCGCTTCAGCACGCCTTTTCTTCACTGCGATGTGTGTGCGTGCGGGCTTTTCCACACCAAAAGAGGGAAGGATTAGGCGAATTTTTAAAGCACTCATCTTTCATCCAAACAAATTATTCACTCCAATTCATAAAAGGAATCTGACCTAAGCTGGTTTTCTTTCTTTTTCCTATTATTTTTTTCAAATGTCTCCCTTTTAGTGGCCATTATTTTAGTGAAAATCTTGACAATAGATGAACCTGACCCATCAGGTGTCCTTTCTGCCTCTGAACACAAGATCTTGAACGCAACTGCTGCTTCATTGTAGGAGCGATGGCGCGCACGGACATATAAAAGGAGGACGTGGGGGGAGAGGGGGTTCTGATGCAAAGTACGGGTGTAAAGAAGAGGAGGAGTGTGAACTTAAGACAGCCAAGAGAACAGACACTAGAGTGACCATAAGGGACAGGAAGGGAGGGCTGCAGTCGCGCGCTCCGCGGTTTTATCTTTGTTTTTATCTTTTATGGGAACAACTGGACCCGAATTTGTCACTTTTTTATCTGTTATTTTTGCTCAAAAAGGTTGACGTTGAAGGAATAACCGATATACGAATTCCACCATTTACCCAGAAGTTTTACGCACGAGATTTTTTAAGGTTTTGTGTGAGTTAAGTTGATTTTCTGGATGATTTTTGGTCATTTACCAGCTTCCCGTAAAACTTGGAGTTACTTTAATCCCTCTTTATACTTTAAAAATTGTGTAATTTAGACACCAAATTGCTCAGAAAGGACCGAACACTGGAAAGACGAGCTGCGTAAAAAGGAGTGAGCCACGCGTAACAGGGAATCCTTGTGGTCAACCTTGAATTTCGGACCTCGAACCTTTCCAACGGCGCTCAGGACGCCTCTTGTTTTCTGTGCCCATGTCTCAGAGGCAGAACATTGTAGTCCAAGCTGGCTGTGTGGCGGTGACGCGGCGGACAAGCATGGACAACAGATCTGTCCAGAGAAGACGGAGCAGTGGTGTTCTGCATCTGCTGCTGGCAGCCGCTTTCCTCACGTGCAACTCCCAACTATTGCTGGTGGACGCAAACTCTTGGTGGTGAGTGTGGTGCTCAAATAAAGAATTTACTTAAAAAAATAGAATTTGGTGAATTTCAAATGCGTAACTGCGGAACCCTTGTTTTACGCAATTGAAAATCTACTTTCATTCTTTAAAAAATTAAAGTTTTAGATTCATTTTTCTGCTTAATGAGTTTGTGTGTTTTGGGGGTTAGCTTTTTGGGGGGGCTCCCAGCTTATGGAGCAAATGTGAAGCCCCTGTCACAATATTTACCCTGTTTGAGCCCCAAATGGCATCACATGGCGCGCTGATTTTGCCCTCGATTCTCTAATCTCTAAACTGCAGTTTTCCCTGGAATGAAAGTAATGAAAGCAAAAATAAATAAATAAATAAATGATCAAATTAGTTTGAATATAGAATTGTAGATTCAAAAAAGGCAATAAGGAGAAAGAAAAGGAGCCATAAAGATAGTGGCTGCAGAGATGTTCACCACAGGAGTCTATTTATCTGCATTTTATAGGCCACTTGTACCAATAAAACCTGTGCCTGAGTCTTTTCTGCTGCTTAGCAGACCTCCAAGAGTGATACTATCTTGGCGTTACCTCTTATTCTTTCTTCTTTAAACTCCGTCTTTCAGGTCTCTGGGTCTGACCCCAATCCAACGGCCAGAAATGTACATAATTGGAGCTCAACCTCTCTGCAGTCAACTGTCAGGTCTTTCACAGGTGAGCAAATGCTGGGAGGATGAAGAGCACATTTCTTTCTTTTGATTGAATATTTGCTCATTTTAAGGAAAATTTGTCACCAAATGAATGAAACTATTAACCACTGTGTTCAAACTTCAGGGGCAGAGGAAGCTCTGCCAGCTCTACCAGGATCACATGACCTACATTGGAGATGGAGCCAAAACAGGCATCAAAGAGTGCCAGTATCAGTTTAGACAGAGAAGGTGGAACTGCAGCACCGTGGACAACACATCCGTGTTTGGACGAGTCATGCAAATCGGTGAGTTTATCATCAAATGAAGGCAAACTGGTGAAAAAGCTGTTTGCAGAAAAGCAGCAAAACCATTCATGAGTTTGACCTTTTAGCTGGAAATTGATTATTTTTTGCCAAATGCTGGAAAAGTCACTTTAGTACTTTATTCATCTGTAACATTTATTAGATTGTGACAATACCCCTTATGTCTTTTTCTTTGTGTTTGATTGAATAATTAGCTTCACTCCTTATAGGTCTTCCAAAGGATTTTTGATGAATTTTAGCTTAAAAGAGCAGTTTGCACAACTATTAGATGAATGTGTCAAATTCTTAGATTTATTTGATTTATTTTTTTATATGATGTGCTCTCCCAGCAGAGTATCTGCTTTTCTATTTCTTCTATTGAGAATAACAAAAAATCAAACGTTTGAAGGCAAAAGCATGAACGTTTTGCTTTTTTTTATTTCTGGCATGTATAAAGTAACAAACAAACATATACAACGGAACCATGTGTAGTACATGTGTACACACACATCTACAGATGTACCCATATACACAAGCAATAACTCAAAAAGGGAGTAGGAGGAGAAAAAAAAGTACTTATTCCCATCCCTTACATATTCATAATCCGATATTCTATATTTACGAAATCAAGAGTGTTTTCAATGGTCCAGTCATTTACAATCCTCTTAGGTTTGTTTTTATTAATCGTTTTTTGAGTCCTTTTTTGATTGAACCGTTTCCTCCATTTTTTATTTACATCTCACATAGATTTTATTATTATTTTTACATTTCCAGTCTGTCTTTTGGTGAAAAGTTAAAAGAAAAACCCTTCATTTGCTTCCTCATTTGTGCTTTTGTAGATTTTACTATGTATTAAATCTTTAATCCTATTGCAAATGACATAAATAAACATTAAACAAGTCAGTTTGTATTTTAAAACTCTTGCACTTTCAAAAACACCAAAACAATAACCCGCAACATCATTTATATTTATGATAGGATATGAGTTACTTTTGGAAACTGTATTTGTTACAATGGTTTAATTTTAATCTAATTCATGTGTTTTTCTATTCCAAATTAAAATAACCCAGAAAAAATGGTTAAAAACAACTTTGGTTATTTTTCTAAAGATTCTATAGATTTTAGTGAGTGATTTGTTGGTCTAATTATATAATTTATAGGGCATGAGATATGCTATACATATAAACTTACCTTGCCTGAGGTTTAATCTGCTTTTTATTTTATTTATTTGTTTTCAATTTACTTGTAATTTTAAGTCTTTTTAATGAAATGTATTTTATTTTTTAATCTGAGTATAAGTTAAGCCTTTATTTTAAAAGGAAATCTACCCCATGTTTGTTTGTTTTTTGATCTGATTACAATTTTAACTAATTTTAATTAAATATATTTATTTATGTATTAATCTTGCTATAATTTTAGTATTTTGAAATTAATTTTACCTATTTATTTATCATCTTGGCAATAATTTAAGCATTTAAAAATGATTTATTTATTTGTTTAGGTAAATTTCTACCATTTATTTTATTAAACCGTCAGGTTTTTTTTCTTTTTAGGCCAATAAATGAAGCCAGTTCTTATATTAATTACCCAATTTCTTCTTTCGATTTATGACGCAACAATCTCGCTCGCGGCGTTCTAAGCTAGGAGATAAACAAACAGGTCACGTGACTCCAGCATGCAGTAGAATCGTCTCGCGGTCGCTCTGACTCTGGATCAGTTCGCCTCCACCGAGCACCGTGGGAAACGTCTCATCCACACGTACGTGTCAGATCCGCTGCGGGCCGACCCGTCCCGTCAGTGGACTCCTCCTTCGGGTTTATGGAGGTGCGAGTCGGGCTATTGTCCCGCGGCGCTGCTTTTGAAATGCGCAGATGAGTCGCCCTCGCAGATCCGGAGCTGCTGTTTGAAGTTGACGCTGCGCAGACGCAGACGCACAGAGATCTCTGAATGCGTGTTTGTCTGCCTGGTGTTGATTGGAGACAGCAGTAAACCTGCTTCCAGCCACGGTGCAAGAAAAATGCATTTACATTTGACTGCAGTAGAGAAAAACATCAAGAAAAAATGCCTAAAAAATCATAAAATTTGTATTTTCTGCAAATGCAAATAGATTTTTGCTGCTATAAAATACCCCAAAATACTATAAAAATAAGCAAAAAATAATATTTGTTGTGCTATTTGATTTCATCATCAGTGAATTGAATCAAGTGAATCACTGCATCTCTACTGCATAATTATGGATTAACAATTCAACTTACTTTGATGTCTCCAATCACATCTGGAGACGTCAAGCTATTGTTTTTATTGCTATTAACACTTTTATATACATCCAATAATGCCTTTTCTTAATAAGTAGCTTAAAAACAGAACAAAATAACAGGGAGATTTGCCCGCCAGCTGTCATATTTCCACTTTTTAATGATTAAAGGAGATTTAGAAAAGGAAAACAGCAGATTTCCTATCAGGAAACCTTAAAAATACCCTTATAAAAACAATTTTATAATGGTATAGACAGATCAATCAGGTTGGATCATATGAAAATAAATCAATTTATAAATAAAGTTGAATGGATACCAAAAAAATGGAAAAATCCTTTATTTTAATTTTCCAATAACCTTTCATTTGGCTCATACTAACCCTGGTGTAATGTAATAAAGCAATAAACACTAAATCCTTCTTGAATTTAACGTGTTGAACACTTTCAGCACTAACATGTTGATATGGAGCAGGGTTGCAATGATTTTTTTCCCTACGTTTTTGTACTGAATCGTATAAAAAAGGATTTGTTGCATCCTAATTCAACATTCCTTAATGAAGTTTTTATCACTCTTTACAATCTCTACATGAGGATGTATGTGATGAATGAAAACAGGGGAAAACCGTGAGATTCCTTAAGATCCACCTGCAGGTTTCACCTTCAACCTGTCAGGCAGGAACGCAGATTCGCTCTATGCTTTCATGGTGTTAACAGAGAACAGAACGAGCAGACTCTGTTGTGTATTCCTAAAGAATGAAGAAATCTTTTTGAATAGTCTCTATTTGGGTATTTTTGCTGTTGTGTATTACATCCTGTCAGATTCTCAAGCTGGTATTTTTTTATACTTTTTTTTCCATACATACAAGTTTTATTTTGGTTATTTATCTTAGCATGAAATACCCACTTCAATAAAAATGATGTTTTTAACATGTTCTTGGGTCATATTTCTGATGATGGGGGGCATATATAAAGATAATTAAGATTCAAATTTAATTTCTTAGTATTTTTTAATTCAAATTGTACGACTTTAAGATATATTTATTATTGTTGTGCCTCAATATTCTCAGATGATATTCCAAAATTCAAACAAACATCTTTTTTTGGATGTTAGTACTTTAACGTATAGATCTGAACACCTTTTCCATCAAAGGTTATTCACAAGGTGATGTTTTTTCCGCTCAGATTAGCTCCGCTCTTCTCCTCCTTAACCCTGTTTGTGACCTCTTGAACAGGTCGACCTACCAAATGACTGAAAGACGCATATTTTCTCTATGATCCCCTCATATCGTCCAGTCATGCACATGATGCGGCGAGGCTGCTCAGACTGTATGATATCCATGTCTTGTGGATGTCCATATATGGCATCTACTCACAGGAAAGTGCAATGAAAACAGTTTGTGGAAAAACACAGGAACAGAAATCGAACATTTAAAACAGAAATTATGCTTCTGGGTTATCTAAATCACATGTCAACGTCAAGGCTTTATTGATGGTAAAATATTGAAAGTTAATTAGGGTTTATGTTAATTTATTGAGGAATAATATTCATGCATGTTTAATATTCATATTTATGTTAAAAAGTTCTGTTTTTAAGGTTTTAAAATTAGACATTCTGCTAGCTTTTTGGACTACTTTGGCATTTACTAGAATTTTTTAGGCTTTTTTGGATTTAAGCTAATATTTCATCTACATGCTAGCTGTTTTGGCTAATTTAGGCTTTTTCAAATGTTTTTTTAAGGCTGTTTTGCAGTTAGGCTAATATTTACACACTAGCTATTTTGGCTAATTTGTTTTTTTTCTGTTGTTTTAAGGATATTTGGAAGTTTAGCTTTTTCAGCTACATGCTAGCTGTTTTGGCTAGCTAAACTAAGTTTTTTTGTGTATTTTGGATATATTTCAGTTTTTTAGGCTAATATGGCATTTTTATTTGGCTATCAACTTCACTGTTTTTAGCTATCAATTTCAGCATCTTCAGCAGCCAAATTCAGCTTACAGTATTCACACTAGCATTATCGCGGGTAATGCTATATATCTAAATAATAAGTTACAGTTTTAAAAATTTGATTTCAGAGTGTTCAATAAATGTTTATCCTGTTCGGCCCACGACCTAAGGTGTGCTTTGGCCCCTTGTGCGATTGAGTTTGCCCCCCCTTGGTCTAAATCTAAGAGGAAGTTAGGCTGAAATTTTAAGAAAGGAGTGATGGATCTAGTCGTCTACAAGTGGATGCATCAGATTAGAGCGCTATAGTAACTTCCATATCACACCTATAAGCTTTTTGAAACTGATTTTTTTTGTCTGCTCCTGATTCACAACAATTTGAATAAAGAAATGCAATTTTAAGCTGAATTTTCTTTATATATGTCCTCCATCAACGTGTCATCTTCATTTGAAACTACCCATAATTCCTGTCATTGAATGCACAGCCTGGTATTTAAAACGTATCCTCTGTGTTGCTGTTTTTACAGGCTCTAGGGAAACGGCGTTCACGTATGCCATCAGCGCAGCCGGCGTGGTCAACGCCATCAGCCGGGCGTGCCGCGAGGGCGAGCTGTCCACCTGCGGCTGCAGCCGCACCGCCCGGCCTCGAGACCTGCCGCGGGACTGGCTGTGGGGCGGCTGCGGCGACAACGTGTACTACGGCAAGCGGTTTGCCCAGGAGTTTGTGGACGCTCGGGAAAGGGAGAAGAATTACCCGCGGGGGTCCAGAGAGCACGCTCGGACGCTGATGAACCTGCACAACAACGAGGCTGGAAGACAGGTAGGGGCCAGGAGAGCGTAATTTAGCTCAGGAAGCAAGCGAGGCCTACAGTCTTTCCCTACATACTATATCTGCTTGTCTGTCGGGAATGTCTGGGAAAGCTGCGGTGTCCCCGGTTTGCCTGACCCGGCAGTATTTTTGTGAGCAGGTTATTTATTGGGAGGGTACAAATGGTATAACTGCTAATGCCCTTGAAGTCTCACTGGGTCAGCAGGTCAAGGCACATTCCACAGTGTTAACACGGACACACATGCATTTGTAAATCTTCACAGAGGAAACGCTGAAATCTCCAACTGTACGTCTCAAACTCTTTTTTTAATATAATCTAAGGATTCTTTTATGTGTAGAGGAACTTAAGGAAATCCTCACCTCATAAAATGTCCATTTGCCTTTCCAGCCACACACTGCATCAGCTTATCTGCAGTTGGAGCAGCTTTGTTTAAGCTGTTTACAAGACAAGAGACGCTGCATGTGTGCGTGTGTGTTTGATTTGTGTGAGAGACAGTGAGCCCGCATTTGTGTGTGCACGTGTGGTTCAGAGGTCAGAGGTCAGGGTCTGGAGAGGTTGTGTTTCTGCTGAGGGTCCCGTTGGGGCTGTAGGAGAGTGTATGAGTGAAAGATCTACTGCTGCAGCTTTGTATGAGCGCACACACTCTTGAAATGACTTTTCCCCCTGTCTCCCGTTTGATCCCTCGCTTGTATTGTCGTCTGTCCATTGAAACGGAAGAGAGGAGAAGAGAAGAGGGGAAAAAAACGGAAGACAGATCCTCTCCTCCCTCTCTATCCCTGCTTTCTGTCTTACTTCCGAGCACACTGCAGTTTGTCCTGAGCGGGATTTGTCTTGCTTGGCTGAACAAGGCAAACTGCAGGGCTTTTGTGGAGGTGACGGGGGAGTGTGCTAGTGCGTGCACGTGTGCAATAGTGCGTTTTTATTTGTGTGAACGACACACATCGGAGTCGAGTGTGTGCACAAGTGTCTGCAGATGGAGACACGTTTACCTAATGCTGATTTTGTGCAGCCAAGAATTGATTAGAACCTGGAATGCTACAAAAATGCTGCATGCTTCATGAAGAAAAAGTGAACAAAAATATCATAAAAGTATTGTTGTACCTAAGCATGTCTAATGCATTGTGTTTAAATATCTAATATCTCTGTGCCTACATGATTAGTAAGAGGTTGGTTGGTGATACAACTTTGAAACAGGTGCACATATGTAGAAATGAACTGAAAATTAGGGATGTCCCGATCAGGTTTTTTTTTTTGGGGCCCGATCCAATTCCGAGTCATTTGATTTTGTGTATTTGCCGTTTTAACACATTTAAAACATGAATAAATTGAAGAAACAGATTAGTGTTGTCCCTTATTTATATTTAATTAACCTACTTTTATTATTAAAAACTTAAATAGAACACTTCTGTAAAGTAGCTTTAATTAACAAGTAAAAATGGAGCAAATATAAACGAGGGAAAAAACTATTTTCTTGCTAAATAGGCTAAGTGATAATTAGTCTTGTGAGAAAGTTTAATATCTTTAGAACTATTGAACATTTTTATCCAAATGTGATTCCTGTGCTCATTTAAAATTCTTAAAAATAAATGATGACTTTGTTTTAGCATAAAGTTGATGATGACTGATTTTTTAAGATTATGTGCTTCTTTTTTTAAGTTCTTAAGACATCACATTTTTGGTTTTATTACCACAGTAGTCAATTTTCTTAACTTTTATTTCTCTCTCAGATAAATAAATCAGGCATATCAAAGGACAGCTCGGGTCCTAAGAAGTTAAGTCACGGAGCTAGCATGTAGCAGTTAGCAGCTGCTGTTTAGCTTTCTGTCAGCAGCACAAAGAGCTTCACATTAAAAAGAAACAAAAACTCAGTATATTTCTGTTGAAATGCCTTTAGATGTTGTTGTTTGTGTTAGGACAAACCAACAGAGACACTTGTTGTCAGTTTAAAGCGTTTTTAAAAGAGTTATTGATCCCGGAAGTCTGAATCTGTGATCATCTAGCTAGCTTGACTGATTTGTGTTTACAGTAGACTTCTGCTTGAGCTGCTGCGTTTTCCGTGAATTACATTTTGAGATATTTTCATGACATGCAAATTTCTAGTGGAGTATTTATCCGGAAAGTGCTGATCATAATAAGAATAAAGGAAATATCTGATCCTGATCTGAGGACAAAGTCCGATTTAGATGGCGTCATCAGCCACGTGGTCGGGCCCGATATCCGATCACGTATTCGGATCGGGAATCCTTACTGAAAATGTCTGATTTCTTGTATTTTCTTAAGCTACGTTCACACTGGGCATCAAGAACGTACTAAACAGGCATTCTTGTTCACACACTACCTGATAAAGTGCAGTCAAAGCTGTGTCAATTTTGTGAATCTTGCTCCACATTTTTTCTTTCTACTCTACAATATGTTAAAGAAATGGGCCAAATCCGAATTCTTCCCCTATCCCTCTAATCGTAGGGGGATTTGAAGTGGTAGGGTTATCTAAAATAGGTATTTAAGACCTCCACCAAGAGTCTTAGTGCAGAAGTGAACCAAAAGAAGGACATGATGTAAAAGACATGAAGCACAACTTTAAAAAAGTAAAAAAAGGAAAATAAAGTAAATGTGTTGCAGTGAGGAAGTACAGGAATTAATCACCATGTGAATCAAACTATTGGAAAAGGTGTTTTTTTTTATTTTTCCTGGTCGTGCAATACCACCTCTAGTGAGCAGCGTCTGGAGCGTCATGGTTTACTGAACAGTTTTTTTGCTTCTTGAGAAACCCAAGAGGACCTGGGGCCACAAAAGATGTTGGCTAAAAATTATAACCCAGAAATGGGAATTTCCAAACATCATCAGCTAGAATTGGACATTTTACAAGATTTGTAGCCACTTTTATTGAAACCTTTTAATGTTACAGAATGATTTAGTGTTCAGGATTATCTTAAAATGTGTCAAAATAGGGTAAAGGCTTTAATAATTTCAAAAAGAATATTAATTATTGTGAATGTTCTTAACTCACCTGTTTAAATAAAGGTTTAATAATAAATCACAATAATAATTATAAAAGTGCTCAGATTTGTAAAACCTTTTAGACTTTTACATTGGAGCTTTAACTCCAGACTTTTCTTCACAGTTAATTTAAAGGCAATCAACGGGAATCCGATTATTCTGCTTTGCGCCAGAATATAGCACTTTATGTTAGTAATAGTAATGTGTTAGATAGTAGTGAAAAGTCGCTTTTCTCTGCAAATCAGGTAATTCACGTTGATTGTGAAGTTACGGTATGTCAAAGAGCATTGTAGCCTTTGACATAGACATCTCAGGTGTTAAAGGTTCAAATCTTAAAAAAACACAACTGTTAGCCAGTTATTTATTTATTTATTTTTTTCCCCCAAAAACTAGTATTTTTTGACCGAAATATGCGCGAGTGGGGGTTAATGTTTTGGTTCTGTACTTCCTTACATATAATGATCTTGTCATAGTATTCTAGTGTGGAACGTGTGATTTTTTTTTTTTCTTTTAGCATAAATAGATGAAAGATTTATTTAGTTTTCAAAGAAAATTTACAATAAGAACAAAAAAAATCATAAACAATGTTTTTATCTAATTATTGCAGTTTTTCATTGTTTGGTTAGTTGCTTTCTCTAGTTTTACCACTATGTGTCACTAACGCTACAAGCTTTCTATTTGATAAGAAACTTGTAATCTTTTCTTTTTTATATTTAATTTATTTCTTTGTTTGCTAAACTGCTTAAACAAACTGAGCAAGCGTAAGGATGAATTTTATGACACATTTAGTTAGCTTTAAGTGAAGTTCGTTTCTCCTGATAATCCAGAACACATTTTCAATCTGAATGCACCCAAGCGGACCCTGGTCCGTGACCAGGAACTGGTCCTTTCCAGAGGGTCTCAGTTTGTTTCCAAGAGCTCAGATTCACTTGGAGTCTGAATAGAATGAACCAAAATGGCCACCGTAGCCAGTCTTTACGTCATGTAAACATAGAGCCGTGGACAAACAGCAACTCATTAAAATGTGGTCGGGTATAGACGGCAGTCTGAATACAGGCATAAAGTACGGTACGGGACTCAATCCGGACCGAAATTAAGTGGACTCGGTCCGGACGGACTGACTTTTCCAGTCAGAATACATCCTAAGAAATCTTTAGTGGACAGAAACAGTAACACTTCTGCGTTTTTTCTGTCAAAACCCTTAACTGATTTGTTGCTGTTTGCTTGTTTAGTTACTTATCATAGAACAGTGAATGATTAGGAAAACTAACATCAGCAATAAACAACTTATATGTTTATTTAAGATAAGAAAAGTTTTAAAAAATTCCAAACTTTTGGGAAAAAAAGTGTTTTACAAAAACTTCTAAGTAGAAAAAATGCAATTCTTGTGTTATATAGTTATATAATAAATCAGCAGTTTTATTACCTGAAACTCCTCAGCTTGATTTCCCAGAATACACTCCTGCTTTTTTAAGTGAGTGTCCTCTAATTTATTGCACTTTAATGTGATAAGATCAAAATGGCTCTACAAAGGGCAGCCTTTCTTTTCTTTTGTGTTTTTGACCATCTCCATACACAAATCACACACACACTGCAGCACATGTGGCTCCTCACCCTTAACCCTGTCTGAGCTAAACCTATTGTGCCTGACACAGAGACCGTGTCTTTGCCATGGATGACTGAGTGTGTGTGTGTGTAAGTGTGTGTTTGCACTCATCAGGTCTTGTGTCATTGTGCCCAGCAGGCGTGTCCTCCTAAATATCTCAGTGTGATGCTGGACACACACATGGATGCTTTTATTTAACAGCATGGTGTCACTGGTTTTTATGCATGTGACAAGGAAGGAGTTTATCAAAAAAGACGAGTTTTGGATCTTTGCTGAACTATTTTCGTCCCCTGCCCTTGTTCCTGTCTAACGGGGTCACCGGGGTCGGGTCGCAGGATTGGAGGCTGGCGAGTGCTATGCCTGCTGGGTAGTAAAGTAGAGGGTAGGGAGCAGGGGGTGGAAGGTAAGGGTCATGGTGTGGGACGTAAGGGTTAACAGAGGTGAGAAGGTAATTGAGATCAGGCAGCATGGGGAGACGGAATGATGGGCTTCATTTGTGAGGGTGAATTCTGGGAAATTAGCAATCGGAGGTAATCGATTCAGCAAGTGGTCGCGTGGGAAAGTGTCCTGCGCCTTGGCTTCTGCAGGACAGCCATTAAAACAGCTGTAATGATGCTCGATTAGTGACAGTGTGTTATTTAGGTCTTGGGAATGTTTCTTGTGACTTGGTTATTAAATGCTCTCTAAGTGACCTGGTAAAGTTGAAGGGTTTACTGCTGTTCAACCATAAATCTTCTGTTTCCTGCTCTGTTTTTTCACAAGGCCACATGTTCAAATTGCTTTGTAATGCTGCAAGAATTTTTTGAACGGTAATTTTACCTTTTTTTTAATATAAACTGATCAAGCTAATTGTTTATTTGACCTCCTTAAAGAGTAAGTATAGTCGATTGAACCAGTTTTGTTTCAAGCATAATCTATTAGAGGCCAAATGTTTGCATAAAATTGAACAGAATTTATGAATTAACGCAGGGGTGGAGCTAGACCCCCAGAAAAATGTTTTTGAGTCAATATTAGTCTCGTTTTTGATAAAAGTTAAGAATATAATCTTCTTTATTTATTGCAAAAATACAAATTTAAAACAAAAATAGCCTCAAATTAACATTAAATTCCAAAGTTTTCTCCCCCTCCCCTGTATAAAATGTTTTAGCTCCGCCCCTGAATGAACTTCTTTACTTAAAATTTTTATACTAGCTAATTTTCATACTTACAAATTCAATTTTTAATCTAAAACACTGTTTTAACCTTTTAATTGAAAATAAAAACTATATTGAATCTGTAAAATTATCTTCAGACTATCAAGACTTGCGATGCTTTGAAGTTTTTTGATCCATATTTTGATTTTTTTTATATATATTTTTTATTTTATTATTATGAAGGTATTTTACCTTTCCTCTTAGTATAATGTCCTGGCAATAAAACCCACATGTTTGATTTGTTAATATACTGTATATTTGAACACAGACAAATTATTATTTATTTTTTTTCGTCAGCATCAGGGATAATCTTTATAATAGTAATTAAAAATAAAAGAAAAATAAAAGTGATAAATAGGTAAAATCCCATCACACACGATACATTTTTATTGATAAAGATATTTAAAAAAAAATGGAAGTTTAATTTAAAAAAAACACAGGTAGGATGCTTTAATAATTTTGACCACTAGATGGCAGCATTACACAAAAGAAAGTTGCACTACTGGTATTTTTGCTTTAAATGTGAGTCCATAGACTGTATATATTTGATCCTTTACATTGAATAAAGTAAAATAATGTTTAGCAGCTTTTTCAAAATCATCCATTAAATAACATAAAAAAATGGTTTTAGTAGAAATTCAAACATTGCAAACGTAAAAACAAAGGAGAAACATGAAAGTAATTTGTTTTACTAGTCAAAGCAAAGTTATTTTTTAAAGCCATTTAATTAGCTAATTAAAAAATGCAAAACTTCTTGATGCCTAATGAAATATGCGTCAAACAATTTAAATTCCAAAATTCCCTTATTTAGCATCTACTTTAAAGGGAAAATATAAGTTATTTTGTTTTTACCTCACTGGAAATAAATGCAGATATTGAGGGGTTAAGCTTTAATTTTCCAACAAAATGGGTAGAATTTCCTAAATCTGATTTTGAAATTTCTCCTTATCAATGATCTAATTAAAGTGTGATTGAAATGAGTTTTTTTTCTGCATTTAGGCTGTGTACAACCTGGCAGATGTTGCCTGTAAGTGTCACGGCGTCTCGGGTTCCTGCAGTCTGAAAACCTGCTGGCTCCAGCTGGCCGACTTCAGGCGTGTCGGGGAGTTCCTGAAGGAGAAATACGACAGTGCTGCAGCCATGCGGATTGGACGCAAGGTATTTTATAACAAGAAAATACTCAACCAAATTATTTTGACTGTTGCTCATTGAAACTTGTTTTTTTTTCCCCCATCAGGGAAGATTGGAGCTTTTAGACAAGCGCTTCAACTCGCCCACCCCGGAGGACCTGGTCTACATCGACCTGAGCCCGGATTACTGCCACCGCAACGAAACGACCGGCTCTCTGGGCACGCAGGGGCGCTTCTGCAACAAAACCTCTGAGGGGATGGACGGCTGCGAACTGATGTGCTGCGGCCGAGGATACGACCAGTTCAGGATCTACAAGCACGAGCGCTGCCACTGCAAGTTCCACTGGTGCTGCTACGTCAAATGCAAGCGCTGCTCGACGCTGGTGGACCAGTTCGTGTGTAAATAGCTGGGCGGCGCAGGTGGAAAGAGTTGAGAGGGAAGAAGTGACGATGGAGGGTGGATGTGATTAGTCAGGGTTTTGCAAAGGATTTGACACACATGCTCAGATTCCCATAAATTCCTGCTGCGTTCCACATGAAGTAAACTGTTACACGACACCTGTGTGATCAGAGGCAGAAGCAGGAGTTGGATAGAAAGGTGATCTTGATCGGAGGAGCGATTAAAAATGATAAACAAACATCAATGAGGATGAGTGAATCCAGAAGGAAAATACTGTTTTAAAAGTACAACACAGAAATAACTGTGAGATGAATTTATAACGTATATATATATAAATAAATAATAAATAACTTGCAATTTCTATTATTTAAAAAAGATTAATGAAATGTTTGCGAACTGCATCCACTGCCTCCGAACAACTGTAAGTAAAACAGAATGAACAAAAGCTGCTTTTGATTTTTGGAGGATATTTTTAAGATCTAAAAAAAAAAAAATTATAGTTTCACGAGGAGTTTTAAACGGCTGCTTTAATAAACGATCCGATGCACCGTCCCGTACCGTCTCCACGTCTGCATTAACCTGCTGATGCAGCCGTATTTGCCAAACAAGCAGCTTCTGCACCACAACCTTCAGCTGTCAGCCGTGAGAGCAAAGCCTCCATTAGGGAAAATTAATGTCCCGGGCCTTAATGAAGCAACGTTCACGGAGAACGCATGTCTCTATATCCCGTACAACTTAAGTCAGAAAAACGGCACCGATTTCCCCTAACCGTCATGACTTAACGCAAAATTATTAATGTGTTTAGACGAGGACGAGTCATGCCGTGGGAAAAATGAACATGTGAATGAGCAGAAAGGACTGCAATTTACATTTAAGAAATACTAGATAAAATATATTTTATTACTGCTATTCATTTCCTGTTCTCTGTATTTTATACATGTGCATTATTGTGTATCCCTCTGATAAACTAGTTGTTGAAAGTGAGTTCTTCTGTCTGCTGCAGTTTGTGTTTTCCATGAAATTTGCACTTTTGTTTACCACTTAATGAATAGAAAATATAGTCAAGGATAGAAATTATGATATTTATTTCAAATCATTTTTTTCCTGCAGGTTTTGCTTTCGTCTATTTGCAGCAATCCCACCATTGCAAACCTTTGGCATTCTAGTTGTTATTTTATTGAGGTAATCTAGAAAAAAAATGACCCCACTCTTCTAGAAGCCCCTCCCACATGTTGGATTGGCTGGATGGGCACTTACAGCTCCTCCCACAACAGTGGGATTGTGGAATGAAACTTATGTTGCAAGATGAAGTGATGGAATTACCTGTTTTAAACTCTAATCTCTCACCTTACAGCACTAAAGCAACCCATACCATCATGTTACCCCCACCCTGCTTGACTGATGGCCTTATAGACTCTACCAACATCTTTTCAGTTGTGCTGCATCCCACAAATGTTCTTCTGTGTGATCCAAACACCTCAAACTTCAATTCATCCATCCATAGCACTTTCTTTTTTTTTTTTTCAGATAATGCGTTTTCTTTGCCCCTTTGCCCTGAAGTTCCACAGTTACCTCCTCACTGTAGATGCTGACACTGGTGCTATTTAATCAAGCTGCCAGTTGAGGACCTGTAAGGTGTCAATTTCTCAAAGTGGAGACTCTAATGTCATTATTTTGTTGCTCCCTTCTTTTTCTACTCTGCTTAGAGCCTGTTTGTGCTGTTCTCTAAAGAGAGTAGTTCACATCGTTGAAGGAAATCGTCAGTTTCTTGTCATGGAATAGCCTCATTTTCGTGAAACAACAATAGACTGTTGAGTTTCACATGAAATTTCTCTTTTTTTGGCCTTTGTGAATAGTTTAATCGAAGTTAAATCGACCCCATAAATGTTATGTTCCAGATACTCAACCGCCTTAAGGAAAGCAAAGTTTTATAGCTTTTTGAAACAGTTTTTGAGCTGTACTAACACAAGTGGACAAGCGTTTTCTAATTGTTAGCCCTTTGACACAATGAGCAAACACATAGAGAACAACAATAGTTGCTGGAAATGAGCCTTTGTAGAAGACAATGAACCAAAAACATTTTTGTTGTTTATTTACCACAGTAATAATGGGTAGAGTTTATTTCTGCTTAGCTTAAAGTTATTTTCATTGAAAAAATAGTCCTCTTTTCAAAAATAAGAACATTTCTAAGTGACCTCAAACTTTTGGACAGTAGCGTATACGCCACCATGTTCCGTCTACTTCAAAGAAAATGATGCTACAGTTAAAAAAAGGAAATCATTTTTAAATACAGAAGTGCTTCAAAAGACCAAGCAAAACAAAACAAAATTTTTTAAAGAAGCTTTTTTGAATATTCTTTATTACTTCTGTGTTCCCATAGGAACTAATCTATTCAGATATTCTCATAAATCACAATGCAAAAGAGTTTATTCGTTTGTGGTTTTGAGCAGTTTTCTGATTATGTAGCAAGTGTAACAATAAGTTCCTCTGCAAATATATGTGGTGCTTTATCTATGGGGCGGGGTGTATGGTGGTGTAGCGGTTAGCACTCTAGCAAAAGGGCGCTAGTATAGATGGACTTTTTGTGTCTAGGTTCTGTGCATGCAAAGGTTTTCTCCGGGGACTGCGGCGTCCTCCCACAATCAAAAAACCTGATTCATAAAGTAGGTGGATTGGTGTCTCTAAATTGCCCCTAAGTGTGCAAAAATAAGTATATGGCCCTGCAACAAACTGGCGATTGGCCCCCCTCAAAAGTAGCCGGATCGTAGGGGTGTGTTTCGGCAAAGGTCGGGAGATACGATACATATTCCGAATGTAACCCCTAAATAGGGGTTTAAAGGTGTTGTCTGTTGATCACTGGCAATTTTTTGCCAAATTAAAATAAACTTGCTTAAATCTTGAAAATATTTTTAAAAACAGCCTATCTGCTGCCCCCTACAGGTTGAATTTAGGTATTACAGTTGAATTTCGTGATTGGTCAAACCATTTAAGTCTCACGTCATGATGTGCAGCTCTAGTAATGATAACAGTCCTGTTCCCAAGCTCCACCCCTCTAACTGGAGTTTCACATTTTGGCTGTGGGCGGAGTCAGCCTCCAACTTCTCTGTTTGGTTACCCTTTAAGTGGAAATCAAGAGTCAGGCGCTGAATTACCGTCGTGAAAAATTGGTTAAATATCATCTTGTCAGTGTTTTAAATCGATATGAGTGTCACCATACGAAATGTTGCGATATATCGCCTAATTATTTTTTCTCTACCCCTCTACTGGATAGGCTCCAGCACCCAATTGTGATGATGTCTTGATGGATAACTATAGTGTGAAATTTCATACACATTTTTGCTGAAGAGGGCACTGTTGACTATTTTTTTTTTTTGTAAATTTACTTGCAAATACAAACTGTCACTGATTAGGTTTTTTTTTTTTACAAAATTAAGTAAAGATATACTATAAAACTTTAGGGTCTTAGTACCTAAAGGAGACTGTGAATGTACCTGGTTGGTGGCTTGAAATCATAGCATGTCAGCTCATGACTGGGAATTTATGGGTTTAAAACTGCATTTGGGTTCCTACCAAACAGCCTCCTCTTTCTGCTTGGCACTGACCATCAATTGTTGGACCGAAGGGTCAATGAATAAACTTAAAGGTTCTTAATTTCGGCTGTTATGACAGCTCACTTCTCCCTCAGCTGGATCGATTATTTCTATTTTTCTTTTCCTGATGTGGCACCTTTACCGTTTTTCAGTAATACTGCACAAATGAATCAAAGTTCCACGTGCTGTTGTGACCCAGACACATTTTTATTACTCTGTTGAACCTCTTTGTGGCCTCGTGCTTTTCTTCTTATCGTTTTCCTCTTTCACCCTCTCAGGACCTTTGATCCCGACAGATTGTCAGGCAGCTTGGACGTCCCTCCTTCTTCTTCTTCTTCTTCTTCTTCTCTTTTGACCTGCTGGAGCGTCTGAAACAAGCCCGTTATGCTCCATGCTTCCAGATTACACATCAAATTATGTAACGAAACAATCAGCCCCTCGTTCGGTTATATCCGTCGATGAATAAAATACTCCCACGGCAACCTTGGATAACTTTTAGCTCTGAATGTCAAGCGCACACTCGCGCCTAATCAGGTTAGCCCACTGACCTGATGAGGAATCCCATTACTCTTAGCTGTTCGCAGGTAATTGGATTAGACAACTAACCAGAGCAGCATGACCGAATTACCGCTCCATCTCTGTGTAATCCTGCTCACCTGACAAGAGTTTCCCTATAAAGTGTTCTTTCTGATTAATATCAACTATTCCCTGTGAGTTCTGTGATTGTTTATCGGCAAAGCCATTATTCTCCACGCTAGGATGCAGAAGAGCATCTAACGAGGATTAAACCAGTGAAAGTGAGGCTTGATGGTAAATCTAATCTTCTCACCTGACAGCCATCTGCTGTGGTAAAGCTACCAGTCTCTCCGAATGGTAAATAACTTATTTCACTGGTTATAAATTCAATTTTTAGCCCAATCAGACTGATAAAAATGTAATAAAGCTCACTTTTTTGTTTTATTTTACCATAAAAGAGCGTAAAATTGAAATATTTGTGAAAATTATATTTTAAAAACTTTTCTGGCATTAAAAAGAGCTACAATTGGGGGAAAAAAGCTAATTTAGCCATTTTATCCTTAAAAATAACAAAAACAAACATTAAAGAGTTCACACATAAGAAACATGTAAAGAAGTCAAGAGTATTAAAGACGTGACGCCTGAACAGAAGTGTTTAGTAAAATCTTTTGTGTAGCAGCTGTTATAGCTGAGTCATCCGTGGCTGAAATGCTACAATCTGGATGAGCTGAAGCAAAGAAGATTTCTATCCCACACTGACAAAGGCAAAAACGCATAAACACATTGTGAAAATCAGGGATGGACATATTATTAATTATACGACCCTTTGGAGCTTTACTGAAACAAGGTAGCCTTGGATGAATAAAAAAAACACTAAAAATGTCAAAATAAGTTAAAAATTCTTACCCTATTGGCAGATTTTCTTTAAGTGAGGAAAAAAAATCTAAAAAATAAGATTATTTTGCTACTGAAAAATGCTTTTGATAATAATTTTTCTTATAAGACAGTTTTTTTCGTGAACAAGGATCAGTTTTTACTGTCCAAGTATATTAATTATATGGAATTATTTTGTCATTCTTTTTATTTTTTTTTTTTTTTGTCTTAGTTACATTTAAACCAAAGCAGGACGAACGTCTTCAAGAAGCAGCAGTTGTTGCCAGTTAGCAATCTGAGAAGTTTCCAAGCAGGGATTCTAAACGCCGTACTCAGAAAAGCCAGTTACAAGCCGAACACGTTTTACATTTTTCCAGGAGGAAATGTTCCAGCACGTTCATTTCTAGATCAGATTGTACCGTTTTCAGGAGTAATAAAATAAAAGGGTTCAAGAAAATGAAACTAATAGGAGTTTTCAAAAAAGTGGAATGTCATGCAGTAACTTTGTAAGATGTCTAGTTGTGAAATAAAAGTGGTTACATGGGAATACTTGGGAAATGCTGTCCCTGAGATATGTACTAAATGCGACTCTGCAAATATTAGTTAGAAGCTTGGTTAAATTTAGGTCGTGTAGTGCTCCAATCATCCCAAGAACACAAAAATTTGATTTTTTTTTCTTTTCAAATAATGAAGTCTTGACTTCACTAAAAGGTTTTAGTGAACCAAATTCACATAAATGCAAATTGAAGAGAGCCCCAAAACTATGAATATATGGTAAGCAAGTTCATTTTTGTTTTGTTCAGATGTAACTTTTTCCAAATCTTTGAACGATAAAAAAACATCAGAGGTCTGACATTGAACATCTTAAAACTAGAAAAGTGTGATCTTACTCATTGCACGACTATAAGCCCTTTGAATGTGTGAATCAACCTTTTTTTTAAAACATACCAGCTTGAGAAGTGAGTAAAACAAATACTACCCACACAACCCAGAAGCTCATTGATTGGTCACAGCAGAATAGATCACTGAGTAATCTGGCTGTCTGATCGTCTCTGTGAAACTGTGTGATCGCTGTTTTGTGAACATGCATGTCAATAATAATGTTAATGATGATAATACATGGTGGTGCAGTTGTTGGCACTCTTGCCTCACAGTGAGAAGGATTTGAATCCTGGCTGTGTAGAGTTTACATGTTTAATTGGTTAATTAGTGTATCTAAATTGCCTTGTGGTGAACATATGAGTGTGTACCCTCACCAAGCTGTGGCTAAGTTAGCTCATGACCTTGAAGCAGATCCAGCAGGTTCTGAAGATGGACGGAAAGCCGATTTAAAAAGGTGAGAATACTTGAGGATAATATTAGAGCAGGGGTGTCAAACTCAATTGCACAGGGGGCCAAAATACAAAACACACCTTAGGTTGAGGGCCGAACAGAATAAACATCTATTTAACGCTCTAAAAGTACATTTTTAAAACTTTAAAACCATTGTTTTTACATAATTATGAACTAGATATATGGGTGAATACTCTAAGCTGAATTTGTCCGCTGAGGATGCTAGTACTAATATCTGACGATGCTAAAATTGATAGCTTAAAAAGGCTGAAGCTAAACCTAATAGCCAGCTAAAATATTAGCAAAACGTCAAATTAGCTTAAAAAAAGAACTTAGGTTAGCCCAAACAGCTAGCATGTAGCTGAAAAAAAGCCGAACTTCAAAATATTCCCCCAAAAATGAAAAAGAGCCTAAATTAGCAAAAACAGCTAGCGTGTAAATATTAGTCTAACGGAAAAACAGCCTAAAAGAAAGCCTAAATTAGCCAAAACAGCTATCATGTAGCTGAAATATTAGCTAAACTCCAAAATAGTGAATGCCAAAATAGTCTAAATAGCTAGTAGAACTTTAAAACAGTAACTTTTTAACATAATTATGAACAATAAAAAGGTAGGAATATTAAATAACTTTCAATATTTTACACTACATAAAAATATATAAATTATACAAGTAAGAAATGAGCTTAAGATAACATAAAATGATCTTGAGGGCCGGATTCGGCCCCCGGGCCTTGACTTTGACACTTGTGTCTTAGAGTGTGGGAGGGAATTTTTAAAAGTGAAGAGATGGATTTGATTCATATGCTTCAGGAAAATTATTTGTAAGAACCAACGAAATAGACGAGTCATTCATTAATGAATAAGAAATTCTGAGAGACATTTAATGTACACTGTAACAAGCTTTCTACAAACATTGACTCCAGAAAACCTTGTATCAAGGTGACTACAGAACACAGGAATTCAAGTTTTGCAAAACGTTAAAAGTCATGGACGTACCTCTTGACCTTACTCACATAATTAACATTTTTTTTCTCATCGTTGCAAAGAAGAAAAACTGGAGAAGGCAGTTTAGGGATCGTCGTCCTGATAACATCATGGATTTTTTCCTCTTCTGCCACACCGTGAAGGCATCCAATTTAAAATAAAAAATCTGGTGTTGGTGAATCTGAGGTATTTCCATCATTTTCCTTTCATCAGTATATTTTTAGATATTTCAGACTCGTGTTCTAACTTTAGCTGAACATTTTTGTGTGTTTAGTCACACAACATTAATCTGACGCTGGGTGTGGTGGACTTGGTGTGACTGAGCTGAAGTGGAAAATTTCGCTCTACATTTTGCATGTCTTCAAAAATGCTACCAGTTGAGGTTTTATTAAGAGGAAGCAAATGTGGAGCAAAACTTTTTATGGCTTTTAAAAAACAGAAACACACACACTGCAAACACTGTTGTTTAAACCTTATACTATCATGTAAAAGGATGACACATCATGGTCGGCACAGAACACATCCAATAAAGAATTGATAAGGTGTTATATGAGCTTTGACGAACACACAAATATAGCAACAAAAGAAACACTTTAATGGTTAATAGCCTCAAAAATGTGGAGCATTAAGAAATCAAGGTTATGCAAACTTGTTATGCCATCGCTGCAAGTTCACTGGAGGGCCTCAGAGCTGAAGGTCTCTCCTTGTTTGGCAAATCTCCATGTTTGAAAGCTGATTAAGTAGTTTCATAAAGAAGGCACATTTATATCCACTTTTACCAAAATAAATTAAAATTCACTTAAAAATTAAGCAAAATTATCCAATTTGATCTCATAGATTTTGAAACCCAGTTTTTAAGTGGTTTGTCTTACTTTGTGTCAATAAAAATCCAAACTATCGTTCTATAATAATGTACACGTTGTCACAGGTCCAGACCTTTAAAGACACATCATTTATGGTTGTTGGAAAAACACGTCAATCGTCGCATCCATAAGAGTCCCCTTTATCAGAAACTAAAAGGGATAAATCAATAATAGCCACCAAGGCAAACCAATTTCTCATCTAAAACTTAAACAAATACTTTGAAGATAATGTAATTCGTGTGGCACACATATTGTTCTGTTATTAAATTAAAGTTTTCTTTATTTGGCCCGGTACTTTTTATATGTCGACTATTAGTTTTACCTTTTTGCTAAATTAAGTTCAACGTCTATAATTTCCACTGAAAGTTCACTGATAAGAAAACATGATTACGCCGCAGCAATCGGTTCAAAGTTCTGCAGATATGTCATGCACTGCTTTCCGGCACTACCAGGTGCATCAAAACCACAATGGTTCCTCTGTTGGTAGCACTGTATTATAGGCTTTCTCTTTTTTGTTTAAAAGGCTATCTCTAAACAAAAGCTTGTGTCAAAAAAGCTGTTCAGCATGTTTCTTGGTGATACTAAAGACCTGAATAACTGGCACCATGACGCAATGTTGAGCTGTGTTGTTTTGCAGCACACCCATATACCAACGGTGCAACCATTAGGGACAAACGTAATTGCATTTAAATGTGGGATTTGGTGGGAGTGGTAATATGTGTGCAACAGGCAGTGTTATGTAGTAGGGGTGTGTACTGGCAAGAGTCTTGCGATACAATACATGTCGCGATATATCCAAGACTGTGATAGAATGATATTGGGAGCAACATGGCACAGAGTTTTAGTTCCATAGAAGGACGCTCATAATATCATCTTGTCAGGATTTTAAATCGATTCAAGTTTCCCAAACGAAATATTGCAATTTATCGCCGAATCGATTTTCCCCTACATTCCTACTATATAGATGTGTTTACTAGTAAAAACAACAAATCAGAAAAGGAAAAGAAAGATTCTTGGTATAAAGTTGTAATTGAATATCACTGTCTTTTTGAATATCCAACTTAAATATACCCAAATGATGTTTGTAAGAGTTACAATGCAAAATAAAAACAAAGCCCTTGGCAAAAAAGTGTGTTATGGACATTATACATTTCCTCCTTAGTTTTTATCCATGACATTTAGTGAGTGACTTTCACACAGTTAAAAGTCACAAAATTGGTTTATTTCTTGCCAGGGCATTCTATCATGACGTATAAACATTTTGACTTCATTAGAACCTCCTGTCCATATTAGATATGGCACTTATGTTCCTATATTAAGTTCCTGATTAAAGTTGTTTGTATGACTATAAAATGCGAACATCCTTCATCACAGGCAGAACTCTGCAGACTACTCCATGCTTGGTAAAAGTGTACTCTTTATCTACTCTTTTTAATAAAAATTCTTGAAACCGTTTGACAAACTTATCTTTATTCCATCAGATCTGACAATTTTTCCACCACAAGTGGTACACTTAAATTGTTTTAACAACTACTACAACAACTACTAATACTGAGTGAGTACCCTTAGCAAAAGTATGCCATATACTGTAAGTGTACTATAAGTATATTTAGTCTATTGTAAAAAGGAGGCAGTATACTTGATTCTTTACGTTTTACGCACTATCTGTATATTGTAAACTTAAAATTTTCAAATTTAGTCTGAGGAAGTATTCAGTTAGTACACTTTCCTACAGTACACATACATGGTCTAAAGTATACTTGTACTTATAGTCAAGTATTCTTAGTAAAATAAATTTAAAGTGCTTTTCACTAAGTAAAATGTAGGGCGATATAGATGTTTTTACCAGTAACAGTGCAAATAAGGTAAAGTATGGGGAGATTTTCAATAAAGTCATCTTATGTGCTAAACGATTAGCTTAGACGAAGTATACTTTTAGAACAGTTAAATACTACATTTTGCTAAGGGGAGTTGCAATGAATAATACAACAGATTGAATATAGAAAAACTAATAGTCCTATGTGTGAATAGTAACGGATTAAAAGTGTAGAAATATTTTTGGGTGCAGTCAGAAGCAAATTACAATAATAAATTATAATTATTTAATTAAAAAAAATAAGTATATAAAACTTACTGAATATTCAACCTTTAATGTAAATACATATTTTTTAACAAATAAAGTGTTAGTAGATGTATTAAGATCATCGGTACGCACGGGTTATTTTACATGTTGTAACTTTTTTCCTAATAAAACTACAAATGTGTTCCACGGAAAATGAAACTTCCTTTTTCACTTCCTACTTGTCAGTGATTGGTCAGAATATTTTGAACGGGGCTTCTGATTGGATAGTGGAGCTCATGCGAGCGACATCATTGGCTAAGCTCCTCCTTCCGTCGTGGGTCGAGTCGGTCCAGCATAGAAACGGTCAGTAACCGTTCGGAGTGGAGAGAGGGACGCAGCGGTGTTCAAAACTCACAGACAACTGTCTCACACTGCCCAGAATACTTACTCCTCATCACCCACCGAGACCAGGTGAGTACTACAACTCACACTTTTATCTCGTAAAACTGTATTTTTGTTGTTTTTTCTCGTTTTGAGTAGTTATATTACACTTCACTGGAGTAATGTTACTCACCATCAATGCAACCTGCCAGCTAGCAGCTTTGCTATCCAGCTAATTCTAGCTGTCAAAACAACAGAGGGGAATAATATGCTAGCCAACGAAAAAAAAAGTAAAGCGTTCTTTTCCCCTTCTACAATGCTTATTACGCTTTTAAATGTGACATTTAGTTTAATGGAAGACAAACGTAACGGTTACGGAAGATGTCAAAATGAACAAATAATTTGTTGGAGACTTTTCTGGATTCTTTCGGAGGTGGTAGTTCTCGTTAGCGGACTAGCCAGCTCGCTAGCTCGGTGTAAACAAACCAAATCAGAGCCTGTTAGTAGCTTCCTGAATCCTTCTTGTTTTCGTCTAAAGATGACTATTTTTATGTTTGTGTGCCGACGGAAATAAATCTAATATTTTAGAGGATTGTCTCGAGTTAAAACTCCTCGACTTATTGCTGTCAACAAACGGGGAGTGTGGCTGGAGTTTGGGGCTTCTTTGTCCTGTTTGCCAGTGTTGTGTTGACTTTTGGAGACCCTGTTTGACTTGTTTCTCTTCAAATGAATTATCTGGTGTATTTATGTGTAAAGGCTAAGCGAAATGTAGGGCAAACAACTCCTGTTAACCTTCACTGCTTTATTTATTTATTTATTTGACTGTACTCTATTGGCCAAACAGTTAAAACAAATTGTAAAAGTATTTGTTTTTTTGGTCATTTCGTTTTGTTATAATTGTTTAGAGAAAAATATCTAGTTAAGCCAGAAATATGACGTAGTTTTACTGTCTCTCTTTGTGCCTAATCACTGATTTTAACCTTGTATCTAAAAAAAAGATTGAGCTGCTTCTAGTTGACATTTTTTATTTCTTTTATGTTCCAACATTTCATTTTTGTCCTGTACTGTATAACTCACTGTCCCATGTTAGTGCTCCCCTGAGTCTCTGGGTTGCTACAAAGCCTCTCATGAATATTTGATGAGGCAGGTAGTTGTCAGTTTGTATGTTTTCAACTTAAACCTTTAGAATGAATAGACATTTCCAGGAATTTCTCAACATGAAATGAACCTTAAATGAGAATGCCACCACCTTAATCATTCATTCTTTGTTTTATTTTCTTTTATTTCACAATTTAGTTATAGCCCTAACCTGCAGTTTAAAAGTTTGTTGTCATACTGGGTGTCTTTGAGTAAGTTTTGCCAGTGAAAAATGTAAAGACTTATTGCTATAATTTCTTACTCTAACACCATACATCTGTGTTTTAATGTACAATACATTGTGAATTCTAAATTAAGAAAGTTAAAGGGGAAACTTACTAAAGTATGACACTATTTGTGTCAATAGCAAGCTGATTAATCACCAAAAGAAAGTAGCTGCCCTGTTTCTTTAATTGTTCTAAAATTCACTTTAGCAAAAACTCTTAAAATAGTTATACTTCCTATTTAAAATCTTTAGGGAACAAAAAAAAATGAAGTTATTTATTAAAAATTAGTTGTTTAGTAATGTTGCATAAACAGGCACAACACTGGCATACTTTCAGACAAATAAGCTTATGGTTTTATTACCTTGTCCATTGCTAATCATCTTATACTCTTAACACCTCAAAGGGTATATTGCAGTAAAAGACGCAGTAATTGGAGATGTGTGTGGATGATACTTTGCAAGAATAACTGGTTTAATACGTTTGGTCACTTGTGGCAATCTGATGCATGGATGTGACCTACGTTCTTGAACGCCCATGGCCTTCACATTGGATTGTTGCTTTCTGATAGTAGGGTACCACCTACAGTTGGAAAAGGCTTGGCGTTAAATGTCAAAGCAGTACAATTTTCAAATCTATCTTTAGGCTGTTTCTTTTACAGCTTTATTCCTATTTATGAAAAAAAATTGTGTCATTTAATTCATGCTGGGCACAAAACATAGTTTCAATTTTTCCTCCATGATTAATTCTCAAACGGTTGGCACTTCCGTGAGTGAAACGGAACGCCATTCATATGTCTCTACCGAGTCAAAGTTAGACCTGGTTTAATTTTCAAGGTGCATTAAAGGCAGCATATTTTGTACGTGAAACCCTAAAAAAGTTGTTGAAACTTCTGTAGCCACACAGATAATGTTGAAGCCCGCGTTTAAGCTCGTTTACATAGACTTGTCATTGAAAGTGGTCGTTTTAACGCACGTTGCTGAGAGCGTTATGAAAGTAGCCCCACTGCTTTCTTTAAGAATAAAGAAGCAATTAGAATTTTTTGTTTTGATCTTTTGGTTTCTCCCATAATTATAATTTACTACTACAAAAACTTTAATTAAAAAGCGAACTTTTTATAGCCAAAACCTAATATCCTAGTTTTGAAAGTAGCCGAGAACCAAATACATAGTATTTTTTAAACAATTCTTTATAAATAGTTTAAAGTAATTTAATGTCATTATGTCCAGAAACCACACTTTTTATTTTATTTTAGATTTTCTAATTAGATATTTACACCCGCTTTATTTGATTGTACTGTAATTATTAACAGAGTTCAGACTTAGCTGGTGGTGATTTGAAATCACAAGTTTTTACTTTAATAATCTTTGTTTGGTAAAATAGAGATCCTTTAACTTGGGCCCTTAGCTAATTAGCTAATTAATTAAAAAAAAAAACAATTGTTTATTTTAGGTTGTTATGCAGTTCCCAAATTATTTCAACTTTTAGCTGTGAGATTGCAATTAGTTAAAAGCTTGGCTTTCTCCCACTAAACCCCTATGGAAAAGTTACAGTAAAGTAAAATATGATGAAATATTTGTTTTCCTAGAAGAGTTGTCTAGTTTTGGATGTTTTCCACGTATGTTTCAACATTGACTTTATCCGCTGTTCTTCTGAGAGCTCTTAAAGTAAAGAAAAGCTCATCTGGGATCCCTAAATCAAAGGTTAAGACCAGCTTGAGGGTTGTTCTTTTTAAACTTCATGCCACTTCATCTTTGAAAAGTGGACGCCATTTCTTATTTTTTTCTGTCTGTTTGGAAAGTCTGTAACAGAAATTATAGGATTTTTACAGTCTCTAAAAACACTTTAGATGGATAATATTAATATTGCTATTCATGTACATGGAATTTATTTGATTTACCAACTGCGACTTCTGTCAAATGTACGTTATGCTTAGTAGCTTTGCTGTATTTGAATTGTAAAGGACAAAAGTAGTGTGTGTGTGCGCTTCATATTACAGTGGTGCTCTTTGTTTAGCTCTGCATCATAAGACTCCTGGCTGCCCGATCAGAAATTCACTGTTGTATCAGGGCACCAGGGGACACTATTTATTTTTTTCATTTGCTCTTTGAACATTTTTACTCCATAGATTTTATGAGTTCGTCTGGGGTGATAAAACAAGTCAAACTAGCTGGGAAGCAGTCTCAAATGTATAATTGAAGCTCATGGGTGGGGCTGCAAGTAAGTTCATGCAGGCACCAGCAGTTATTCTTACTAACTACACTCAGTTATAGCTATGTTGAGACCAAGGACAAGGCATGTACTTTCATGTAGGGCTGGGAATCACTGGGTACCTCACGATACGATACGATACGCGATACATGGTTCACGATATCGATAATATCGCGATACTGCGATAATTGGTAAAAATCCTCTCTAATAACTAGCATTATATAGAAGAACGTGTTTTTTTTGTGAAAATATATCCCCATTCATATTTTTTAGCTTAAACACAATCATAATAAACAACTTTTCTTATTTTGTGCAACAAATTATAGACACTTTTGTGCAGCATTGTTGAAATCAGTAAGACTATGTCTTTGACAAGCATTGCCACCATCAAATTGGAATTATCAGTCAAATTTAATGTTAACAATAGTAAACATGATCAGCATTGCCACTATTTAGGGCAGAATTGTTGTAAACAACAGAACAAAAATTAAATAAATCAAGTGACAACAGCTATCTACCTCCAAAAGAACGTCACACCAAAGGATGATGAATATAATGTTTTACAGCCTCTCTCAAAATTGACCTAATTTTTCGTGCACTTTTCTCTCACTTGAAAAGGGCTGAGCATCCAAAAATAAAGGCTGATTTACTCAGACTGTTACTTGAGATTATTTTTCCAATTTTTATTTATTTTCCATTTGGTCAGTCAGCAGTCAATAGGTAAAAACCTTAAAACACACATAATAATGGCAAATATAATTTTAAGTGCTTCAATTAATTAGCAACCTCCCTAATTTTACAGTGAATTCATGTACTTTAGTTTAATTACATTTAAATTTAAGTTCATACATCAAATCCTGCTTTTTTATTTAAGAATTACTTTAAAATTAACATTAGCAACAAGTAATTACATTGTTTGAAAACGTCACATTATAAATTTACCAAAGTTGCACCGTACAGCAGCAGGTTAAACATTGAAGTGCATGAAAGCGAAAATTCCGACGCTACTTGAAGTACACACACACACAGAACTGCGCAGCACGTGCCCAGTTCCCTCGGCAAACAGGAAGTAAGTGATCGCTGTCATTCTAGCGCTCAGACAAAGTCACTTCTTACCGGCTGGATCTCCTACAGATGGATGATAAATGCTGACAGGTAGACATGCTTCACACACGCGCTACAGAGCCTGTATCTCACCGGTGCTTCTCCCGAATGAGCGCGTGCATCGCTATTAAAAGTCCGACGGAGCGCGTCCATCTGCGCAATAGTTCCGGCGCGCGACTCGCACGCTCAGCGCAACAGCCTCTTTAAATGACAATATAATATCGATACTTGGTGAGAACCCATCGAGAATCGATCGCAGGACTAAATATCGCGATATATCGCAATATCGATATTTTGGCACACCCCTACTTTCATGTATGCATTAATTGATGGAGGTGTATGTTTAGCTACATTTAGGGAGCAGTCCTAATGTAGCCTCATGGTCAGTGAGCCATTAAAGCAGTGGTCTATAACAGCAGGTTTAAACTGCTGTGAAGCTGCCCCACATTTGAAAGGAAGCTTGGTCACACCAACCCACTGGAACACATAGCACAGCATAAAGCCCAGTGATGTGAAATACACCGCCAGCCGAGGACGGAGTGTATAAAAACAAATGCTGGGTCCCTGCCCAGCAAAAATATTTAAAGTGACAGAGTAAAGGCAGAGGAGTCCGGAATGTCCTGATGGATGAACTCAAGTTTTTAGATGAGACTTTCGGTTCCGGGTCTACAAGAGAGCTCCAACAACGTGCAGTGTCTTAAAGTGACTTAAATCTTGATTCATCGCAGAATTACTTAAAAAAAGTATCAATTCTGCTGAAAAAAGAGAGTTGACCATGTCCCCAAAGAAAAACCAAGCGACATGACATTAGAAAAGCACTCGAAAACCTGAAAGCCGAGCTAACTCGGAACAAACAACGAGACAACAGGGTCGACATTCTGGAGAAACGATAAGAACAATGTGGAACAACAAGCCAGGATGAATAATGTGATCCTCACTGGATTATAAATGAAACGCCAGGCAAGTCAACTGTAGTTACAGCTAGCGTCGCTAAATATGCTAGCATTTCTACTGACGCTGGTAAGCGCGATGGTTAGACTCTTGAAAACGAAGTGGAATTATTTTTCAAATCTAAAGGGATTCTCCTGGATCTAAATACCATTGATATCTGCCAACTGCTTCTCAGGAACAAGGAGACAGATAAACCAATGATTCTTATCAGGTTTGAGAATCAAAAACACAAGCTAGCTCTGATGAAGTAAAGGAAAAATCTGATAAAAACCTGCTGTTTATCTGAATGACCATCAGACTAGAAGGAATGCTGAAATTGTGAAACAAGCTAGGATGCTCAAGAGGCAAAGCAAGATTCAGAAAACACTTGGGTAAAAGGCTGAAGAAAATGATTAATACAAAGGTTTATTTTATACAGCACCTTTCAAGATAAAAATCCCAAAGTGCTTCATAGTAAAACCCAGAGTAAAACACAAAATAAAAAAACAAATCTGTTAAAGCACTTGGTCCACCAGACCTGTCCACGGTACTGGTTGTCAACTACATGAAAGACCTTGGGAAGTGTTTGATCACGGATGTAATGGCAAAAATATCCAGTAATAAGTAGAAGAGTCAAATGTAATTTCAAGAAAACCATGGTACCTTGAATCTACCACTGTCTCTAAGTCAACCCTGATTTTCAGCAGAGATCTGAACTGCAAATAAACTATTTCAAATCCAACAACATTTTGCAGGGACTAAGCAACTGGAGCAAACTCAAAAGTTATTGATGTCGGTACAAATTTATGTAAGCAGCAAGGTCAGGGGGAAAAAAAGTTTAATGAAACAAATCTTGAACAGTGAAAGATTCTGGCACGGATCGAAGGACTGGCCGTAAGCAATCCGTGTTAAAACTAATGTTTCAAGAGATAAATCTGCATTATTCACAAGTACTCCTATTCAGAAACTGTTAAAGTAAGTGGAGGTAGTGGACAGAAGGACCCGACAATAACCAGGCTCAGTGTAATGTTCTAAGAGCACAAGAGGACGGGCGCTTAAATGGCCACTTCCAATGAAAAGTGCCACTGATTCAACTTTTAGCAGTAAAAATAATCTTAAATGGAAGAACCCACCTCTGTGCATGTGTCCGCCTTCATAATCAAAGGAAACCGATGCATTTTGGATGTGGACCAGAACCCATCGGTGTTAGTAGTCTGTCTGCTTCTCTAATGAAAGGAGACATTTCAATTGATAGACCCTAAGAAAGCAAAAGAGTTCAGGAGAAAGTGAGACGTAATGAAGAACAGCTGTTACATGCAGACACCTTTACTTTAATAAATATCTACATATAGTACCACTGTAATAAAAGACTGAAACGAAGATATTAACGATTATGTAAATGGATTTTGACTTTATATCGAAGTGTTCCGCTGCTTAATTGTTGTTCTTGCATCGTGTGAGACTTTAGCTTCAGAAAAATTGAAAACTTTGATTAAACTTGTCTACTTATATTGTCTAATATATTGCATTCTGTTTTTTGGCTGAAACACTCAATGTGTGTCACAGTTGAAGTAGAAGAAAATAAAAGGTTGCAGCCCAATTCTGAGAATTTGAGGGTAAAAAAGAAAACTTGAACAGCCAAGACTTGCAAATTCACAAATCTTTGTTAAAGTACACCGTAAGATCACGTTCTTTGAGATTCTCTTTTTAAACCTGTATGTACAGTCTTTAACGTATTTTTAAAATAAGTAAAATGCTGTTTTATTACGTCAGTGTTTATGTGCGTAAACATACCATCAGCTTGGTTTTCTTGTTTACGGTAAATATGGTAAATATTCAAATCCATGATGGCTCCTATATCTTCCGCTTAAGGATTAACCAGTTTGCCTGCATTAGTGACTCTTGCAAGGAAGTTTACCGCATATGTTCGACATCATGACCTCTGTCCTATATTTGATTCCTGCTGAGAGCAAAGAAACCACTGTTTACCCTCCAATAGTGTGACCTACATTTTAGTGTGTAATGACAACACCGAAGCATTGTTGCAGTTCTCAGGCATACCTTACAGCCTAACAGCCAAACCACACTTTAAAGTAGTCCATTTAGTTTCTGTTTTTATTTAACACGTTTTGTTTATTACTTTAAAGAAGTAATGCTTTCACCCATTTCTTTCCTTAACTCTCAGCTTTAGTCAGCTTCCTCTCTTTAAACATAGACTCTGAGGAACTTTCTGTTGCTTAAAAACCCACTCTGAAGAAAATTGTGTTTTTAACATGTTTCTGACTATGGAGGACATGTATAAAGAAAAGTAAGCTCAAAATTGAATTTCTGAATATTTCATTGTGAATCAAGAGAGGACAATAAAGTTGGAAAATGAGCTAATATATTCTGGGCAGGCCACAAGCTTCCACTTGTAGACGAATAGATCCACGAACATTATTGTTTTCCTTGTTTAGCATCTGGCTCAAAACTCCAATACTGCTTGCCATTTTTATTGTAATGTTATTTTGGAGGTTTGAGGGGCTGTAAGCTAGTGGGAGAGAGTGTAAACAGATGGGTCTCAGCAACAGGGAGGGAAAGGCCAGGCCAACAGTCTTTTCATCATTTACACTGAATATTTATAGTTGCAGCTACCTTTTAATAGAAAATATTTGGTGAGTACCTTTAGTAATCTTCCACAGTGAGCTGTAGTTTATTTTTATCAACCACCAGTTGGTAGTTTCACATGTTTTTTCACTTCTGTTTTACACAGATGTTAATAACTAGTTCTTTTTCTTAAAGAGATTTATCAAAAACATTCATGCTTTAGTTCACAGATCATATTTACATTTCTTTGACACCTCCATTAATATGATTCATCTGACTCTACAGGTGTTTGGTTTCCAATCAACAACCTTCAACTCATTTGTCTTATTATTTTTGAGCTATAAATTAATTTAAATCAAAGTACGTTCATCCTATTTTCCTGTAGCGTTAGTCTAACCCTCTAACCCTGATTCTGATTTTGTTAATTACATAATAGTAGTTCCAATAGTTTAAAGAGGGTGTGTTATTTCCTGTCTGCTGTCGACAGCATTTCAGAGGTATAAAAAAGATACAGTGTTGTTAAGATGTACAAAATGTTCTGATAAACCTAACAGTTAAAGATTACGTTTTGAAGAAGTCATAGTTTTAAGCTGATTAGAAAAAGATGATGGATGGAGTTCAGAGTCCTAATGTAAATCATTTCAGGGAGGGACGCCTCTTATCTCTTCATTTGATAATAAAAGTCTCACAACAGCAGCTGCTATCCAAAGCTTAGACTTCATTTAAAAAAAACTCGGTTACCAAAGGTATTTTTATAACCGTTACTGCTCCTGCATCATTAAAGTTAGAGATCTTCAGATATTTTGCCACCATTTTATAAATAAAAAAACTAAATGTCATTTTTTTAATCCACTGCTTTAAAAAAACACACTTTAATCTGATCACTCAGATTAATTAGGATTAAAAGAAGCATGATATTTAAAGTTTAATTTAAAAAATGCCATCACCCTCTCAAGTCCCACCTGCAGGTATTAACATGAGGGTCACGGTTTTAGTGGAATGCTGGTGGCAGAGCTGCAGGTAACATCCAGGCTTGGTGATAACGTTAAAAGCATGAAATGTTCATTTTCAAAATTAGATTCACCAAATGTACTTTGATGCGCAGCTTCAGAGCATTTTATGTGAATTGCTGTCAGAAGTGGTCAGTGAGATTTTTAGTCTAACCTCTGTGATTCAGCAGTACATAAATGTATATTTTCAAAAATATGTCTTAATTTAAAGTCTTAAAGATTGGAATATTTACTTGGGGTCAGGCAGACGCTGGTAATTTAAAAGAACTAGATTACAGGGAGGGCCTGGACACAACACTCAGTGGATTTTGCATAGCTTGAATGTGTGATCATAGTTTGCCCGCAAGAAACCACCCGATGAGTCATCTTTCATCCTGTTGTTGATGAGCATCACGTGTCAGCTCTATACTTGGAGCTCTTCTTTACGCTTGTTCTCAATCCAGTGGAGCTCCTTCACAGGAGCTGGAACAATTGTGTCTTTAACTTGTGTCAAAGATTCTACAAAAAGCTATTTTCAAATGTCTTAACCTAGCTAAGCAAAAAATATATATTTTAATTTTTATTTGGCCTTTTTTATTAGTTAATTGATATGTTTTTAATCTAATAATTCTATTTTTTTATATTGGCTTTGCCTGTGTCTCTTAAAAATCCAGCCTCCACAAAGAACTTCAGTTTAGGACGACTGGTACCTTCCAGATTCCAGCTGAGCACGACCTCAAGCCAGAAGATAAAGAAAATAGGTTAAAATCATATGAATCAAATATTTAATAAATAAAAGTACAACTCTATCAATTACTTACCTTTCTCTGACTTTATTTTTCCAAGTAACATGTAACTGTATAGTTACAAATTTGAATTTTTAGAAACATTTTCATATTTCTTAGTAGGAAAACAAACTTTTTCTCAAAAGTTCAGCACTAAAAATAAACAAATAAAAACAACACTTTTCTATCACCCAGCACTAGTAACATAATATTCATGGCCACAAAAAATACACATTTTCTGCTTTACAAGTTGTAAGGTCGACTCTTTGTAGTAGCGATGAAAAACATAATTATCCTGAGAACTTTCTTTTGCTGAAATTTTGGCTAAATATCCGGTTGGAAGCTAGCTTATGAGGACATTCAATAAATGTCCATGTGGGCAATCAAAGAGAAATAGGCAGTAGTTTAGTCAGATAATCTTCCTTGTGAATTTTTAAAAATTAATTATTAATTTAAATAGATTTTTGTACATACACCTCTAACCACACTGAATAAACGGTTTAATCTAATCTGAAACTTTTTCTGACCTTGGCTCAGTTTGACTTTCCTCTATATGTTTTTCTTGGTATTTTATTCAGTGGTTCCTTTTGTAGATTCAGCCTTTTGTTACTAAATATGCATGTTTACCCTCTCCTCCTCCTGAATGCCTGTAAGGTATGACATGAAGGCTGATTGCCTCATGAACTTGTTTACATTGACTTGGCCCTCCTGGAGCTCAGCATGTGTTTTCCTGAGGGTGAACAGGGCTGCATAAGGACTGTAACTGTACACTGATCTGACTGTGCAGCTGCATTATATAGTAAGAGCTCTGCACCAGTGTTTTCATGTTTAAAACACACCTGTAGCTACTGTTTGGTGAGATTCCAACACATTCTTGTCAACAAAACCTTCACAGTTTTCCGACTTGATCCATAAATAATGCTAATAATTAGAACTGGTCTAATTCACCTTTTAGCGTTTGTTCGATATGAATCAAAATGTATGTTATTGTTCATATTCCACATTGCAAAAACCCAGTTTTCAAGCTGTCTTTGTGTAAGAAAAACAACTTCTCAACAGGGAAAACATCAACTTTAGTGTGTGAATCTGTTCCTCCTCTTGACACCTTGTTGCTAAGCAACTCACCGTGACAGCAAGTTGGCATATCCCAATTAGCTGTGACTGTTATTAGATGCAAAATTTGTTGTTTAATTCTTTTTTTTTGCAACTTTGGATGTGACATATGAGCACTAACCAAAAAAAATCTGTGGCTAATTTTAAATGCTGTGTTTCTGCACAACTGCTTTTACATAAAGAGAGATGCTGAGGATATTTTGAAAAATATGTTTGGTCTGACAATGAATGTGTTTTAATGCTGGAATTTCATTTATGCTGTGATTTGAAGCAAAAAAATATATTTCCTACGTGGATTGTACCACTTTCTGTCCTGGTGGGATTGACTTATAGATCTAATTACATTTAGATTAAAAGATGCATAATGAAAACTAATGTTTATTTTCTTTTTTGTAGTCCCTCACCCTCCTAAAGAGTCAACTGTTCGTCCAGCCGACAACAACCTTAAATCCAGGTTTGTTCTTCATTAAAATAAAAAAAACCCAATTTCACTATATGTATTTAAATTTCTCCTAATTATAAATGTTTGTTTGGTTTACCCAGGTTTGGTCTCTGCGGCTTCGCCCCCAAATCGCCCACTAAAAGCTGACCCGCTTTTGGTTTTTTGTGTGGGGCAGTCCGGCAATCCAAGCTGGACGGAGGAGAGGCAAGCGGGGCCGAAGGCCCAACGTTCGTGCTGCGACACCGAACGTCGAATCTCGTTGAGACCTCCACAAACTGCACATCTAGTCATCCCATGAGTCCACGGGACAAGGAGGAGACACCCACCTCAGGCTCTTCAACCAGTCACCTCAGCACTGCAGAGTGCCCGGCTCACAATGGGGTGAGTGTCTGACACAGTTCTGTCTGTTTACTAGGTCACACGGTAAAAGAGTCGAGCGGGGACGCGTATCATTGTGTTAATTATGTAAACGGTGTCGGTGTCAGGACAGAAACTGATACGGACTCGTCTGGTGGATTGATCATCAGATTCCCCAAAACTACAATTTTATTCAACATGTGTTGTAAATACCCACTGTTTTAAAACTTGAATCGCACCACTTCTTCTCGTCAGATGCTTTTCTTCCTTGATAAAGACTTATGCTGTGCCACAGTAAATACATTTCCATTAGCCCAGCAACTGTCTGAAGTGATGCAGCTATGGAGTCTATTAGGATTCACAATGAAAAGGCCTGTTTTGTCTATAAATACATCCTCCTAAAATGCACTTTCACGGCTCTTTGTAATGCTCTAAGTGAAGTGGCCCATTGAACTGATCAAATAAACATGCCAGACACTCTTCCTCCGAGACATCACTTATGGGATTTTTTTTTTTTTTTTAGATTTTGTTAATGTATACGGTCGAAGATGTGAAAGTCAGTCAGGAAGAAGCTGCAGACTTGCAAACGAGCTGAAACCCAGGGGTGTTTCTGTCATGGCTGCATGCATTTGTGTTTTGCATTTTTTTTTAACCTGCTGTAACACAACACGGCTACCTGAGAAGATGTTAAAGGCCTCCTGCCCTTATCAGGAACTCCAGGCTACCTGAACACCCCACAGGCGGGAGCCTAACAGCCTTTGTGTTTGTTGGTGCACGTCTTCAAATGTTGTTTGTGAGTGTGGTTTATAACGTTGGTTTTGGCACTGCTGCACACAGTCTGTTTAACATTTAGGGTTTTCAGTGTTTACATGTGGGCTTAAAGACCCACTTCGTTTGATTTATTTTAAGTGGTACCAGTGGCCTGTTAATTATGATTTTGTTTTTAGCCAAACTAAAAAAAACTTGAGTCATTTTCTTGAACTTAGTTTCTGCAGAGTGGCAGATGACGAGAAAAATGAAGACATAGATGTATCTAGTCGTCAACAAGTGGATTCATTAGACTGGAGTAAAGCTGGGAGCTTGTGGCTTACCCAGCGTATTTTATACATTCCTAAACAATCTATTTCAAAATGTATTTTTGTCTGCTCCTGATTTACAGCAATTTGAGCAAAAACAAATAAATAAAAAACCTCAAAAATGTTATTTTAAACTTTTTAAGATTTTCTTTAAATATGTCATCCATCAACAGAAAAATGTCACAAAAACATGTTAAAAATACAGTTTTCATTACGGTGGGTCATTAAGAGACAGAAAATATACAGATTTATATGGGTTGTACATGTTTTTAAACTTTTTAAAACCAAGAAATTTCCCAAGTCACTTTTTTTTCAACTGGGGGATTTGACTGAAATAGTAGTAGTTAAAAGTTGTTAATTATATACCAAAAATTTACTTTACAATGTTAAGTTAATTCAGTTTTTATTTAAAAAAAGGGGGGGGGGTCTCCTTTGAGTACACAAAGTTTAGCTGGATTTGCCAGAACTTAAATAAAAGGTACCAGTAGGGATTTATGTTGGAGAAAGTAAAGGAAGTTCTATCATCTATAAAGTGAGAAAATACAAAAAAAGAAAAAAAAACAAAAGCAAACAGGAAGCCACAGAAGTTATCTGATTGTTCTCTGGAACAGGTACAGGTTGATCTGGTCTTTTATTAAACTATTTTTTTTTTCATGTTTATGTTTTTCTTAGTGCTACTGTCACCAATCTACTAAATGTCTACTAATCTACTAATTTTGGTTCACAAATTCACTCCTCGGTATGATTCAATATATTTTAGTTAAATATAAATGTGTTTTGAACGTTTTTATTTTAAAAATCAATTGAAAAATTGATCTAAACTAAAAATTTCACCATAAATAGAAAGAAAGAAATAAAACATAAATACTTGTTTTCATTGCCTGGTGAAAAAATAAATATATGCTTTGGCAAAAAGTCGATTTTTGTTGAAAAATTATACATTTTTAAGCACGTGATGATTTAATTTATGTTTTTTTTAATCCTGCACTATTTGTTATTTTTAGCCACAAAATATTAAATCAAAAAAATAAATTATAAATGTTCATCTTAATTATTTTCAGTTTGTATTTTTTACATCTGGGTCCACAGCCAAAAATGTAAAAAGACTGTTATAGATTTTAAATACTAATCAACTTTTCTCAGCCTGTGTTGATTTAACATTATGACTACTCTTTATGTCGTGCTAATAGCTGATAGTAAAATAATACTTTTTAAAAAATAGTAAAAACCACAGATTTATTTACATTCTTTAGCTTAAGAGAGAAGCTGAAAGAAAGACTTTCAAGTTGCTTTAAAAAAGATTGATTTAGGCCTTCCATGTGTAAACGGTAAATAAAGATTTGTGCCACTCTAGCGCCACACTAATGCTGATTTTTCATGCTTCCTTCATGGTCATGGGCAAAAACAGAGAAGAGTGTGTGACCGTCAGAGCATTGTGTGTCTGTGAGAGCTGCTGTGTCTCTTCTAAACTGCGATTGTTCCCCGGGGAGAATCAAACACGTGTGAGTCACATGTTGAACCTCCCTGTGCCACGCAGAGGTCACGGTGAACAAGTGTGAGCGCCGTGCTCTTTGGCCACTTTGACCTTCCGTGCTTCCTGCCATTGGGCCATAGAGTCTCATCTGTGCCTCCATTGGCTAAGACCACATTCCTCTGTCCTTCTCTCTTCTTTAACTTGACGTTTGCACAGCATTTTTCAGCTTCTCTTTTTCACTTTTTTCCAGGTTTTTTTTAAAGAGAAGTAGCCAGCAGATATGTCATAGTACACAGCTTGTGTGTGTGATCCATCATTATTGAGGAAAATGTGGCATTTTTCTGATGATGGAGGACATATATAAAGTAAATTAAGCTTAAAATAGCATTTCTGAGTATTTCTTTATTAAAATCACTGTGAATCTGAAAAAAGCAGTTTAAAAAAGGATGTATTTGTAATGTAAAAAATGTCCCTCCTGCACTCCACAATAGTGAGGGGAAGAGGGGACGGTGTTGGTTTGCACCAGTGGTACCGCCCACAACTTGGATGGGAACTTCTAATGAGCTCCTGCCGGCCTACAGAAACTATGTCTTAGAAAATAATATAAATTGTATGATTATCGCTAAAAACAGTATAATTATAATCAAAAAAACAATGAGAACACTTTTCATAAAGTTCAAGGTGTGATCAGATTGTGACTTTAAAGTAAAAACAAATATATACCTTTGACTTGTTTTTGTCTTTTTCACAAATATGGATTTCTGTACCAGACTTTCAAGAACCAGTTTGGCCAATTTCACAGCTAGGCCTCAAAGACAGCTAAAAAAAACAAAAACAAAAACAAAATCAAGACAAATATTTGCTCTAAAAAATGAAGAGTACAGGGCTGCTAGCATATTTCTTTAAACTTGAGAGATAAGAATGCGATAAAAAGTGACTTAGCATTAAATAAACAAATATGCCAAAAAACAGGGTTGCCCAACTATAGAATTGTAAGCTGTTTATGCCTGCAGTTTACTGATAAGTCCCCTGATGTCATGGGCACACGTGTGCACACTGAGGCTATCAGATATATAAAACCCAGCATGCTTTGCTGCAGGAGTGGGATCCATTTAAACCTTCAAACACATTTTTTAACAACTTTATTAAATGTTAAATGTTAAACCAGGACAAAATAAACTGAAGTTGGCTTTGCTGTAATTATTTATTCAATTGAGTGATGATTAAATCAGTCTTTCTAGAAGTTCCCATGACTCAGTTTTCTTAACTGCTATGGCACTCAACACATTACCAGTGAAAAGAGAAGTAGCTATTGCTGAGAAAGTGTCTATTTGAATAACCACTCATCATTTTCATAAGAAAAACACTGCAGATATTTTTCAGTTTGACAGAAATATAGGCGGAGTTTTATTCACTTTCTGGGGAAAAAACATTCTAAAAACTCCACTCACAGACGCCGTGTTCCAATCCGTTAGTCGTGGAGAAAAACATCAACATGGTTTTTGATTACAACCATGTGTTTAAGAGGAATCCCTCTGATGTTTCTTATTATATTTGTTCTGAGAAAAAGTGAAATACTGCTCTGCTGCAGCATGAAAACAGCAGTGATGATTTATAGTCGTCACATGTACGGGAGCGATAAGCAGCTAACCCGACCGCCGTTCGGCCGGCCGCAGTTGCATATATGACGGCGTTAAATAATGAGCTCTTGGATGGTATCATTTTGGCTGAACACACGTGCACTCCTCCATACAGAGCGAAATTTGACTCCACAGCCTTTACTCTAATGACTTGTTGGAGACTGGCCGGCTGAAGTTGAGCCACGTGTTTGGTAGATTTCTTTTTTTTTTTACTAAAGACTCGCTGAAGATTCTCAGAAACTTTGCCCGATTAAAAATCTGAATGTTATTTTTGTAGTAATGTGATCTGGTTATCGTGGCCTAAAGATAGCAATGATCTAAAGCTTCTATCACCTGCTGCTGGAAGTCAAAGCGGTGCTTTTTAGAATCTAGATTGAGGTTAGTGCAGCTGAACAGAAGCTTCACAGCAAACACACAAAGGTTGTGTATGTACCACTCACACCGGGCATTTCTAGTATTTATACCTACCAGTATCTTCCTCTTTGTTTATCGTATCAGGAAATGACGGTGGAGTAAGCTAAAAATGCTTTTTACAGCTTGTAGTTTTATAAAATTTTAAGTTTTGAAAGTAGAAAATAAAGAAAGCAAAGATTCATCACTTTGTTATATCTTTAGATTAGGGATGGGTAAACTTTCTCACTCGTGGGCCACATGGTTCTAAAATTTGACAGAAGGCCCGGACCAGGAGCAGATTCGTGGTTTGTTTTGGTGATTTACCTCGTAAAAAAAAGGAAAAACACTGGATCTGGATGAAAACATACCTTAATCTAGATTGAAATGACTTTAAGACAGAACATTTTGGAGTTTTTATTTCAAAATTCTGGTTTTTGTTCTCATTTTAGAGATATTTTTAACCAGTGGGTTGATGTCCCTCAAACTCAGGGAAATGCTGCGTTCATGTGGTGTTGGAATAATCGGAATAATGACCGTCCGACTTGGAAATCACACTTGAATATTGTAAATACAACAAATCTTCAAACACCACATGAATGCAGAATAACTTGTAGTGGGCCATCTGTGGGGAGGCACCTGAAATACCAGGAAAATAAAACATGAATATGGGAAAACAAAATCATTTAATCCAGTTTGACCGACCAGATAAATAGTTTAACAGGCTGCATATGGCCCCCATAGTTTTTCTTTGTCATTTATGTGCAGATTGTTCTGTATTTTTTCTCTATAGTCAAAGAAAAAGGAAGAAATATTGCTAAATAATTAATAAAATGTATTGCTAGTTGTGAGATGAAGTTAATTGTCATTTATCTGTTGAGCCTTTGGCATTCTCGTAACATGGTCATCATCACCATGCTTCCTGGCCCACTTCCTTCTTACTTTAACCACCAAAAATCATCTGTTCAGATGTTCTGCACGAGTTGTGTGAAGTGACAGCTTTTGTGTGGTTTTTTTTCGTCTGGCGTGTGTCTGATCATGTCCCCATGGATCATCTGACCCAGTCTTATCTGTGCAAGCTCAAATGCATGACAGTCAAGCCGGTCGCTCACAAATCCCAGAGCCAAGAAACACCGTATTCACACACTCCTAAAAGATGCTGGCTGTCACCTTTTGTCTTTGGCTTTCAAAGGCTGTTTAGGAGGAGCAGGCTCTGCTGGTTATTAAAAAGTCCTCATGTGTGGTGAAACGCTCGGGGCAAAACATGCAGCAAACTGCCAGATCCAAGAAAGCGTAAAAATATGGAAAAGAAAGCCGAACAAAGCTAACATTTTCAGTTCTGGATCACCATGAAGATGTGTTTAATGTGCATCTTTTTTGTCAGATGCAGTTGTTTATTCAATATTATATTATAATACATTTTTAATGTTAAAATGTTTTTAGATTAACTGTAGACAAATCAAAAGTTAAGTCTACACCTTGTTTTTTTGTGCATTTGCTGATGATTGCATATAATCTGGTTAGTCACGCACTGTTCTCAGTCTCACCTTTTATTTATTTCTATTTTTTTTTTATATCTTCCACTTGCATCTTTTCCGATCAGCTTTCATCTTTCCCGAATAAAGGGATCTGTGCAAACAGGAAGTTGTTTTTGTTTTAAAAATACCCTTTAATTTGCATGTGTGTCCCACAGGCTTTCTCTTTGTGTGTATTCTTTACACGTTAAAATAACTTCAGCAGTCTGCCTGAGTTAGTGTGTTTATTTAAACAGATCTATTTTGTTGAACATTTTTTCATGGTGCAACTTCTAGATTCATAACTTCCCCGTTGTACTGACATCTGAGTCCTGAACTGTAGGAAAAAAAAGTCAGCTTTGTTCCTCAAAAACTGTCTGAAACTTTCTGCGACTCTATTTCTACATCAAGATTTTAATGAATTCCTATTTCTTTCAGGCTGTTCCACAGGAGGAGAAAAGGATGAATGAAGAGAGTGGCAGAGAAACAGAAGGAGAGGAGCAGGAAGAAGAGGAGGAGAGAGGCAGCGATGAAGGGTTCATGGGAATGACTCCTCTCCTGCAAGCTCACCACGCCATGGAGAAGATGGAGGAGTTTGTACACAAGGTATGACCCGACAGTTTGGATTAATTTATTGACCGCCCCTTCTCAGGGGTGATTCTTCTGAGTTGGTAAAGCCTGGTGGTGAAATAAACAAGTATGATGGAGGTTCTACTTCTCCTCAAACTGTACTTCGTTCTAACAGAACATCTTTTAAAACAAACAACCCGTCAGAGTTTAAGCCAAAGTATAAAACGTTCAGAGTTCAAGTTACAGAAATGCTCAAGCCAGTACAATATTGTAATTAACCCCAGCACGCTTTGTTCTGTGGAGGTGGCCAGTCTTCATTTATTTATGTCGTTTGACCTCAACAGTGTTTATTTGACACGGACGCCATTGTCCCAGCCTGTTCTCCTTGCCTGCTCATGCAGACACAACCTGCATTAAGGTCCGAAAGACCATGTTTCGTCCTCACCGGGGTCTTCTTGTGTGTCTTCTTTGAAACTAAATAGGTGTGGGAAGGGCGGTGGCGCGTCATTCCTCACGACGTGCTCCCAGACTGGCTTAAGGACAACGACTTCCTGCTTCACGGCCACAGGCCGCCAATGCCTTCATTTCGCGCTTGTTTCAAGAGCATCTTCAGAATCCACACGGAGACGGGGAACATCTGGACACACCTGCTAGGTATGACTGTCACTGCTACTGTAACAACTCCATGAAACCATAACCTATTATTCCTACTTCATAGGAAAGTCACAACTAGTAAAATAAGCCATTATTGACAAAAACTAATATGTTATTTTTCTTTAGTTAATCTTTTTATTTAACCAGGCCTGTTAGATAATCAAAATCCATTGAAGTAGCTTTGTGTAAGAACTTTGCAAAAAGCTGCTTTGGATCTTTATTGTTCGTTAGTCTAGAAATTTCATTCTTCAGTCAGTTATGTGGAATTGGGTTTTTATATATACATATTCTTATTTTTATCAATCTTTAAATAATCCTTAACTGTTTTTCCCTCCATCTGATGAGTTGAATAAAACGCTTTTTGTGGCTGCTGCCATCTAGTGGTGAGGCATGGCAATGCACATTAAATAAATGGTGACACACAAGGTTCACCTTTTATTTTTTCAGTACAATTTTTGTTGTCTTTTTTTTTCTCAAACATTACATTGTGTTTTAGATCCTGACTGATTGGAGACCTCATCGATCAGTCTCCTCCTTGTCAAGTCACCTGTACAGATAAATTTGCACAAATCTTCGATCGCTAGCAAATCTTTTTTTTTTTTTTTGCTATTCTCTAAACTGAACTTGTACGTCTGTGAAGGTTTGACCTTTGAGAGTTTAATTAACAAAGAAAAGTGTGAAAATGTTCGTGTTTGCCTGAAAAAAAGGGCATGAAATGTTTAGCGAGGAGGCTTAAAATATTTAATCCGACTTTACAGGTTAATAATTTAAAATATAACTCCCATGATAAACGCGGGAACATTTTATGTTTCTATGAAACTACTATACTTTTGTAAATTTCTTATACATCTTCTTGCTATTTTACAACATTTAAACAAAAAGAAACGGTTTAGTTTTGTCAGTAGTTTTCCCTTAGTGCCATTATTCATGCTGTGCCTTTCTCCCTCCTTCAGGTTGTTTGTTTTTCTTCTGTCTGGGCCTCATGTACATGTTTCGGCCCAACATGTCTTTCGTGGCTCCAGTCCAGGAGAAGGTAGTAATCGGGGTGTTCTTCCTCGGAGCCATCCTCTGCCTTTCCTTCTCCTGGCTTTTCCACACAGTCTACTGCCACTCCGAGGGCGTGTCCAAAGTCTTCTCCAAGTAAGAGGCCGACACCTTCAAGGTTTAAATAGAGTCTCAAATTTAAAATTTCATTTTTAATCTTACATTGTTTTTTTCATCTTTTAGGTTGGACTACAGTGGAATTGCCTTCTTAATCATGGGATCTTTTGTCCCTTGGTTGTACTACTCGTTCTACTGCACCCCTCAGTCCTGCTACATCTACCTGATGGTAGTTTGCGTACTAGGAATGGCAGCCATCTTTGTCTCCCAGTGTGACTTCTTCGCCACTCCACAGTACCGAGGAGTCCGAGCAGGTAAACGCCAACGTTTCAGTCTTAGAATTCTTGATTGTGAACAGGAAAAATAGTTATTGTTCAAGGCATTGTTCAAAAATGGAAATGTACTTTTGAAACAGTTGAACTTAAACACAATAATCTTGAAAAGAGCTTAATATAAAGACCCAAATCCACTTAATGATCGGCTCTCTGTGTTCCCAGGTGTGTTTGTGGGTCTGGGACTGAGCGGTGTGGTTCCTACTCTGCACTTTGTCATCAGCGAAGGTCTGATCAAAGCAACAACTATTGGTCAGATGGGCTGGCTGTTTCTCATGGCGACGCTTTACATCACCGGCGCCTGTCTGTACGCAGCCCGCATCCCTGAGAGATTCTTCCCCGGAAAATGTGACATCTGGGTGAGCGTTTGGCATCCTTTCCACATTTTTCTCTCCTCACGCAACATTATCTCTAAAAATTTTTTTTCCTTCTATTTGCAGTTCCACTCCCATCAATTGTTCCACATCTTGGTGGTCGCCGGAGCTTTTGTTCACTTTCACGGCGTTTCCAACCTTCAGGAGTTTCGCTACACCGCCGGAGGAGGCTGCACCGACGACGGCGCTCTTTAACAGCGACCCTCCTCGTTAACTGAAACGACTTTCACAGGGAAGCACTGGCTCAAATAGTACAAACCGAATCACACAGACGGACAGAAATGCGCACGTGATCCTTTTTCTACCAAAGACCACTGGGTTGTTCTGCAGTGCAAAACGAGGAGGATGAGTCCCTCTAGTAAAACAGGCTGACAGGAGGTTTGATCTCTTTCTTTCTCCTCTGTTTCAGTCTCTTCTTGCTGAGTTACTTTGGCTTTCCACCTGAGACGGTGCGTTTTTTAAAGCAAATCTTGGGATTCTTTCCTTCTGTTTGGTTGGAGGTGAGATTTTTCTCTAGGATTCAAGAAGGCTTGAAAACCATTTTGGAGGGAGGTTGTTTTTTTTCTTTTTCTTTTCGCTGAATGCTGTTTTCCAAGACATTTTCTGATGGAAAAATGGTAAAAGGATGTTTTTGATTGTCATGGAGAGAGTAAAGAGGTTAATAGTCACTTTTAAAACAAAAAAAGCTTTTTCATGTACATAAGATCAGATTTCTAAACTTTGGGTTATAGATTTGTATTAAATATTAAAGAAAAATAATAAAAAATATGTTAATGAATATCTTGGTTGATAATTAAAGAGGAGAACAGGGATTATATTTTATTCTACAGTTGGTTGGAGGTGCTTCTAACAATGTTTTGTTGCTTGCATGCGAAAGACCAGAGGGGAGAGGAATCTTATCAAAGATAACTTTTAAAACCTGCTGATAGTTTATTTTCAAAGTCACTTCCTGGTATAAAAAGCTAAACATAGACTATTAAATGATTTTTTTTATTTATATTAATTCCTGTGTCCAAGTACTGATCTCAAAATCTGTACTTAACCAAAGTCTTGAATTTTCAAGAACCCTCACACAGTATGTAGCGGTAAATCAGATTTTTATTCCACAAGTAAAAGTTTATTTTTTAAATGATTAATGAAACACATCAAGCTTGATTAAAATATTTTTATAGAAAAGGCCCCAGCTATTAAATCTATTACATTTTAGTCCCGAATGAAACAAAACACCTGATGATTCATCTGTTTTCTTTTTGATTGAGTTGTATTTTAAAAATTTCACAGCGATTACAAATGTGTTGCAAGCTTTAATTTCTTTTTTCTGTTTTGATCGTTTATTGTATAACACAGGTTGATTTTTATCAGGTGAAAACTGGTTTTCTCTTCTAAAAAATAAACATTTAAGTGTCTTTTAGGATTTCTAATTCTATACAAAGT
>NC_050534.1:11991923-11995615 GCF_002922805.2 Oryzias melastigma | reverse complement strand
GATGTTTGTCTCTTGGATCTGCATTGTTTGTTTGTTCTTTTCCTTGTTGCTTTCTAAGCTTCAGTCGCTCTGCCACAGTGTCAGTGAAAGGGTCATTTGAGTAAGGGAGTAATGAATCATGGAGCATGGCTGAAGTGGACGCCGTCCCATCTCCTCCTTTCTGTGGAACATTTGCTGAAGCACCGACAGCAACCTGTGGATGGTGCTGTGCTGGTTGGTTCATTACTGGTGGGTGTCTTCTGACTGATGCTTCATCCTGTGGGTGAATTACTACTGTCTCACCCCAGCTCTGTTCCCCCCTCCTCTTTCCTGCTTGAGTGAGAGCAGCCTGCAGCTCTGGGGTCGTTTTTTTCTGTTTTCTTCCTGTCTCTCTTCTTGTGGGTGGATTTTTCAGGTTTTAGAAATACTGTAAGTCTCTATTTGTTTATCCTAAGTGGGAAAAATAAAAAGGGGAAACTTAAAAAGAACTTGAGGAAATTAAATGGGGAAATTAAATGGATTACCTATGGGAAACCTTAAAGGAATACTGAAAGGAAAGGTTGGGGAAAACTTAAAAGGGTAAAATTAAAAGACTATGAATAGCTATTCAATAAAATACACACAAACATTTACACACATAAAACTCACTCATACGACTTTATTACTCATTCTGTCCATGGACAATCACACACTCACTGTTTTCATTTTTATTTTTATTTTGACTTTATCTAATTTTATTTTATTGAATTTATTTTAATTGTATTTAATTTAATATAATTTTATTTTTATTTTTTATCTTAGTTTTATTTTTCTGAGCTCAGTTGTAAACAGGCCTTGTATTGTTTAGCTGTAATCATAAGTTTCTAACGTGATCACTGTGTGTACTTACTCTGACCCTCCTGTGCTCAGCCCCCACCTTTTCTCTTCTCCACTCTGAGCTGCCTCTCTGCCTCTTTTCCTTTTTTTTTTTCTTCTCAGTTTCCCCCCCTTAAATTCTAAACCTATTTTCTCAGCGCTTTTCTCTTATTTCACTCTTAAATCACTTCTTTTTTCGACAAAAACCCTTTTATTCCGTCAATTTCTTGTCGACAGCCATCAATTTTGTGGCTGCTGGCAAAGAAAAGACACAAAAATCAACTTCGCCAATAAACACTTTGTCCCACGTGTGTTTCTACGGTCTTAACCAATTTCTTGTCGACGGCCATCACTGTGACCCCTGGCAATATTATTGTTTAAGAACACTTTTCCCCGTGTGTGGCACGGTCCGTTCGGTTCGATCCAGTTCAGTGAAGATTATTTCACAACCCATAAACAGACAACCTATTTGGAATTTCTCTTTACTCTTATTCTCTTATTCTCTTATTCTCTTTTACTCTTATGTTCTCTTTAAATCCTCGTATTAGACTGAATTAAAACAACTGACCTGTCTCGTTGGCCCTGAGAGACGTCACCGGTCTCGGAGGGCAGCAGAGGGAAAATCCTATCGACCGGCCCCGGAGTCAAACGTGGTGTCCGAGGTCTTCTGTTCACGGGTCCCCGTAACGGACCCGCCCTGTACAGGATTTCAGTCCTTTTCCCCCACGGTCCTCCTCGATCGGCTGTTGTCTCCCGGGTTTCGGCACCAACTGTCAAGAATGACTCTGAAAGAATTCTATATTAAAAGTCCAATGAACCAGGCCAGTTGTAAATTCGTCTTTGGTTTATTCTTTTTGCAAAAAGGGAGAGAGAGTCAAAACAAAGGCTCTGTAGATTGTAGTCTCTGCCTTGGGTCACTCTCTCTCAGAGTTCAGACACACAGGGAGTTATATAGTTTCACACATAGGAATTCCATACATGGGCATAACATAGCAGTGATGTCATCTGTTGCTAGGCCGTTACTAACCAGAAAAGAAAGTCAGTTTTAGGAGATGGTACGAGATGTCACAGAACTAATCCATATACGGAGTTGTTTTTGAGCACAGACCTTTAGACAAAGAAATTCCAGCAGCTTGCTGGACACAGACAGGTGCACACAGATATCCTTCATACAAAGTTTTCCAAGACACACAAACATAATCTTGTAAATATTTTCAACAAGCTCATTTACAGTACTTTTAAAAGTGATAGCTAATTATTGATGCATAAATTAACAAATATTTGATTACAAGTCCTCTAGAAAGTTGCTTTTTCTAACTGGCATGGTTGCAAGTACAAATGTAAACTGACTCCCTTAATGCTGGTTCTTGTGTATGTACATTACCATGCTAAATTATTGTTCTATGTTTGATACGGATCAAAGTATTCACCGATTTTCTGAATAGTCCAAGTCTGTGTTACATGCCACATTTATATGGTGGATTCATTGTTAATTATTGGGTTAAATGTGTCCACCAATTCTGGATGGTGTTCCACAGAGATCTGTATTTGCACCAATATTTTTTCAACATGCTTCCTTTTAGCTATCTTACTTGTTGTGCATCTATCCTGGGAAAAATTAACATCCAGAAATATTTATTTGTTGGACTAGAAATATTAGAAGTTTGCCTTGCAACTTTGGCAAACTATTGTTGGACAAAATTGTCATGACAGTGTCAAATATCTTACATATTTAATGGGAAGTGTAAAAACGGTACTTAATTTATTTGTAAAAAAAAAAAAAAAACATTGTCAGTCTCAACAAAAACTAAGATGATAAAAAAAGGAAAGTATATTCAAGCAAATTCTATTGACTTGTCTGGGGTTTAGGGCTTCATGTGAAATTTAAAAGTGTATAATGCATTTTTTTATTGGCACTTTGCTTAAATTTCTAAACTTGAATATTAGGATTAATTAAAACTTTAAATTATGTTGATACGAATCCAACTAAACCGATAATTAAAGTAATTCATTTGTTATTTATTTTTGTGTGCGTTTAATTTGAAAAGAAAAATCATCCTAATTGGTTGAGATTCATCAGCTGACACAAAAATGGCGCCGTTGGCGGTGGAGTTTTGGCGTCGAGAAAACATTGAGAAGTTTCATTTAAAGTAAGTACATGCTGGGTATTGTTATGTAACAAATAATTTAATATAACTTATTTTTGCGCTGTTGTTGTTTTTAGCTACCTAAAACCAGTTAGTTAGCCTTAAACTAACCTCGTTAGCTCGAAGCTAACCTTCGTTGTTAGCATCAAGCTAGCAATTTGTATCAGAGTTGAGTCCTTGTCGGGCCTAAAGTCCTTTTACTCCCGAACTAATGGATAGCTGGGGAAATGTTTTGAAAAACGTGAGCGCGAATTTTTAAAAATGTTCACTGTGCAGACAAAAACGCACTAAGTGGGCTAGTTTTACTAGCATCGCTAGGAAAGCTATTTGCTACAAGTGATGACGAAATCGATAGCGACATCTGCTGGTTGTTGTTAATCCATCCCAGCACAAGTGGCTGTCAAAACCTCATGACTTCAAGAAGATTTTAAAGCTCAGTTTATGTTAGTTTTATATCAAGTGTTTGATCAAAGTTGTGTAATTGTCACTTTATCTGGATAATGGTTTGACAACTATTCGATGGTAATATTGGGTTTGGATGTACAATTGGACAAAATGATCATCTCCAGTCCCTGTAGGATTTTACGATGTTGCAATCACAACTATTGACACAAAGTTGCGCTCGTTGTCGCACCCTGCAACTTTACATTTTCACCGCAACTTTGACCAATCTACTGTGACAACAGTCATTGGTGACGCCATTTCCCTTCT
>NC_050534.1:11964680-11991835 GCF_002922805.2 Oryzias melastigma | reverse complement strand
AAGTGGTCATTACATACTTGTTTGCGCTGAGCTGCAAAACACTACCTGTGTTTTTTGTTTTTCTTTAAAGCTATATTCTATTTCTGTGTTTGAATGATCCTAAATAATGGGTTTATTTAGGTAAAATATCTTTCAAGGGGCAGAATGCCAAAAGCAATCCTTCAGAACCAGGGGTTTAGGGGTTTGTTTAGTTTACCATGGTCTGCAATCCACAAATTGCAACGTTAACATGTTTTTTGTCTTTTTTCGTTTGAATAATTAAAGAACTATGCTAAAATAATTTAAATTGGAGTTGTCCTTTATAGTAAAGATTTAATCAATCAATAAAAACCCCATGGTAGCAACATTACTATATCTTTGAAAAAATGTATAATGAATTTCAATTATAAAGTTTTTTATTTTTATTTTTTACTTTTCAATAATCATCTATTGATGTAATGATTTCCCTGATCTTTTGTATTTGGTGAGATCTGCTGAACGTCTGGTTTTTGCACATTCCTGGCTGAAACTGAGCTCTGAGGCTGTTATATGGTAAAAGAATCTTGTAGTAGAATTGATGTTCAGTGAAGCGAGGGTGCACTGTGATGAGATCGGTTAATGCAGAACTGAGTTTAGTCCTAGTCATACAAGTCAGCAGGGTTAGATTACCAACACGTTTTATTCATTCATTTGGATTTCAAGACAATGCATTTAAACGTGTGACCCCCTCCACGATCGAATACATTGCTAAAAGGGACTTCCTCATTTTACAAATATTTTCATCACTTATAATTAATATCTATTCAGGGATTATTCATGTCTAACATCTTTAGACGTTTCTAAGGCTGGCCTTGCTATGTTTGAGATTCATTTGTTAGGGTCTCTGACCTGCTTTGTGGTGATATATCCAGTAGAAATATTTAGTAATCATCATTACTAATGGAGGCTGTGGCAGTGGTGCTGCGGTTGACCTCTGACTGTAAGATTGCAAGCTTGATTCCCAATGTACCCACCCACGTGTTGAAGTGACCTTGGGCAAGACACTGAACCTTTAATTGCCTCTGGTGGTTATATGTTGGCGCCGGTGTTTGTCAGCGGAGCGGCCATCAGTGTGTGATTGTAAAGCGCTTTGGGGCTTCAAGGAAAGTAGAAAAGGGCTATACAAGCCATTTACTTTGGTTGATATCAGGTATTTGTGTTTTTAAATGCATTGTCATTTAGGAATTTGCACAATAAGGATAGATTAGGATAGAACATAAATCTAAACCAATAAGCCAGATTTTGCATTTGATTGTATTGTTTTGTTCCTATGATGACAGAAAAATGGTTTGAGCCAGTTAAGATTTAAAGTTTGATGGTGCCTATTCTGAGTCTAAAATGCATCATAAAATGTCTATTTATGTGATAAAAGAAGAGTAACCTTTGTTTACATTCAGCATGGGTTTAATAAACCATGCTAACTTATTTAAGACTCAGTCTTGTAAAGTAAAGCTGTTAATTATAAAACCTCGTTCCTTCACTTAGTAAAATTCAGTCATTAACTGTTGTTAGAACCTGTCTATGACCAAATTCCTTCACTACTCACTACACTATAATAGTAGTATATTTTGTAGAGCTGTCCAAATGTACAATTCCAAAATCCAGTGCCCTAGAAACTTCCCAGAATTCTCTGCGAAAAAAACTGTTTACATCAGTGCTCACTAGATTGGGGAATGTAGGTCATAATGCCTTGCATTTGAACAATTTTATGGAAAAAAAAGGATTTAAATACATTTTTTAAAATAAACCATCAACATTTTCATCATCCGAACTACCCAAATTCATTTTTAATTTGTTGCTCCCCAAATAACTTGTCTGTGCAGGAGAACACGAATTAAAAGAATACTATAACAAGAAACCAGAAGATTTTTCTTCTCAATTTCAAAAAAATAATTTGCTGCAAATGGTCATCCTTAACATCTTTCAACTATGTTTATCACTGTAAAATATTTATCTGCCAAAAAAATTGATTGGAAGCATAAAACAATAATAGGCTTAAATAGGAAATAATAGTTCTGCCAGAATGATTTTTGAAAAATATTTATATAAATTACAGCAATATATATAATCTGCATCTAAATTACAAAAATTTCCCACTTCTAAAAAAAAAAAAAAAAAAATCAAATTTTGGATTGAACCATTTGGACAAGTGTTGTCCATGATGGCTAAAAGTATGCAAGTCACCAATGCTGCACGATGAGAGACCTGTAGTGTTCATTATAGATAATAGTATAGAAAAAGCAGAATTCAGGATATCACATTGTAGTATTTTTATTGAATCTCTCTTCTTTTTAAGTGGGACAACTTCCAGAATTTATGACTAAGAAATAGTTTCTTATTGAACTAGTCAAGAGCAAGGAAAAATATATTTTTATTGATTTTCTTTTAAAGTAGCAATTATACTGCCATCTGTCATTTTGATTTCACTCTGATTGCAATGAAAATGCTTCAGTTACCTGGAATAACAGACTTGATACTTATAAAAGGTTAACAATTATTAATTGAAAAAAACTAATATTTTAAAATTATATCCTAGCATGAACTTTATTTGTTTCCTCTCCAGTAAACCCAGACATGACGAGGCCTGGACCACTCATGAAGATGTTACCCTGAGACATGGGTTCATCAGAAAGATCAAGGTTTGAATTTTTATACTTTGAGACAGTGATTAACAAAGAAATGTTTTTTTTGTCAGATATAGCATTCTTTATTTTTTTTTCTTACAAAAAGTTTAAATTGTTGACAGAGCATTTCACGTAAAACAACTATGAAACTATTTGAAAAACAGCATCACAACAAGTCTTATCTAGATTCACTTGCATATGTTTCAGACACCTTGATCCTTCACAAACATAAAAATAAAACGTGTCTTAACTTAGCCAGTGAATGTGAGGAAAAACATCTCAATAAAAGAACACAAAGCAAACAAAAAAAACACACACACAAAGATTTAAAGCATTATGCTAGACATTCTTTTCCCAGCAAAGACAATAACAATTGAACGAGCACTTTGGTCTTCCTCCTCAAACTCTGGAGATGATTATGCTTGCATTTTTTTACAAAGTCAGCTTGTTTGTCAGAGCGCCAGCTCTACTTGATGCAATGATTTCTGTCAGCATTTTTATTGAACTGTGCAACACAATTTTTATAAGCTTGATAAATTCCCGTACCATGTAGGTTTATCTAATGTGAAATGGGTGCAGAGCTGTCGTTCACTGCCCTCTAAACCTGCATGTTGTAACATGACTTGATGGGTTTATGCAAAAGAACAAAACTACCACAAAAGGTACAAAACACTGTCACAAAAAGTGTAACCTCTCTTCCACGAACTTGTTAAAGTGCATATCTTCATTTGCTAACAGACTTGCTTTAACTGCAAGTTTCATTTGAAAAAAAGTTGAAATAACTAAACAGTTAAATATTGAAGATTGTTTGACACAAAAGTTCACACTGTTCCCGCATGGATTTTTCAGACAAACTATTTGTGATGAATGTTTTTTCTTAATCATTGACCCATTAAAAGCCAAGCAGTGATAAAGTTTTCATTTTCTGATGTCAGTGTGAATCACTGGCTTCACCTTAATGTTCATCCACTCTAACAAGAGCAGAAGTGTTTACACAACAGATGGTTTTAGGGAGTTACCTTAAAACACTATTTTTATTTGACCTATTCCAAATGTTCAAATAGCAGTGATGTTTCAAAGACCAGCATGTTTTGTTCACATTTCCTGCATAATTCTGTCATTACAGTTAACATCTAACGGACTGAAACCTTTGTGAAGACGGTTGTGACAATTTCAGCGTCAAACACAAACAGGTGAGTGAAAGTATTTTTAAAATAACAAAACTGAAAATGTGGCAGATAAAAAAAAAACAAATAACTGTTGCTCAATCAGCATTTCAATACTATGACTTCAAATTTGCCGATGAGCTAAAAACAGAATCTCAAAGGCAGGCGACAACTTGAACTGACAATAATTTAATACTAGCTCTTTGTGCTGACAGGTAAATACAGCTTGTCTTGTGTCAAAGAACACTAAAATTGGAAAAAGCCCTAAATAAAAAAAACACTGAGTGGGTAAATAAATAACTTGTGAATTGCACAAAGTGAGAACAATGAAGGTCAGAGCACACAGTAATGTTGAGACAGATGTTCTTTCAGCAAATTGAAATCATGGTGGTTTCTCTGTTTGCTGTCATGATTTGATCTTCCAGAGCTGTGAACAGAAACAGACAACAGTCAGAAAAACGGCTTTAACATCTTGTGTGAGGTGAATTTTGTATAAAATATTTAGCGTTATTTTTCACTTGCTATATAACTGAACATTTTCGCTCAACAAGTTGTGTTTTCTGTACAGGTTTGCCAATTGTGATCAAGGCTTTAACCCAAAGACTGTAAATCTTATTTTTAAATATGACCCCTCCATGTGTTGATTTAATAAAACTAAATATCTGTTTTCTTACAAAGCCACATATTTACCTTCAGATTAAATCCTAAGAGGTCAGAAATGACTCCTGACACAGCAGACAGGATGACCACCTGAGTGATGTTGTAGAGCAGGGGGTTCATGGTCAGTCCGTACAACCTGAAGGGAGTGTCCAACTCCTGCACAGAGGAAGCGTAAAGAATGAAACATGTGAAGAGAAACGACTGAAGTCCCTGTAGAGCCGAGCTGTGTAACAGATGTACCTTGAGTAGTTTGGTGGCCAGTTTTAAAACATTGTTAACCAGCGTGAGCTCCTCTTTCTTGTTTGGCTTCTTCTCCATTTTCAGGTACAGATTAATCTTTGATGAAGAAATAAAACCATCAGTAAAAGTTTTTTTTTTTTTTTTAAGTGACAAATTGCTATGTTTCTTGTTTACCTGTTCAGTGAGCAGTATGGACGTGTTGCTGTACTTCTTGCTGGTCTCTGAGCCCAGAGTGACGAACCTGAGCAGGAACAGAGACAGACTGGAGCACCAGATCACCAGCTCCCAGTTATAGTGATACTCCAGGAATGTCTCGTGGACGTGGAGCAGCTGAAAGAAGACATGTTCATGTGGTGAGGGTTGTTTTATTATTATTTTTGAAAAAAAAAGACTGCAGACAAATTTACAGAAGTGAGGTGAACTCAGAGTTGTCATGATTCAGAGAAATACTTGTGTACAAATGCTCCCTTTGAAAAAAAATCAGCAAACTTTTAGAAAGCAAAGGTGAGTTTATTTTATATCAGAAGCATTTACATTAAAATAGTTTGGATTTATAGGAAAAATAATCAATTTGTAGCTGTCAGCTTTTACACACACAAAGGAAATGCTGTCATAGAGAAATCTTAAAGTGATACATTTTGGAGTTTTCTGCAGCAAAACCAAGTATTGTACTGATCCTTCACTTATATTTGTTTGTTTCTCCTTAAAGGCTCTTTTGTTACCTGGGCGCAGCAGATGAAGACGACTGACAGAGTGAGCAGGAAGGCAGACGACACGATGACATCCACTGAACGCTGAGGACCTCGTCTCTGCAAATGAAGGTGTTCAGTTTCACACTCAAATGTTAATAGCAATGTCATCTAAAACTCCTGATGTACCTTGAGGTAGGAGCGCAGAGACAGCCACATTTTGATGTTTTGAACTTTCTTCAGCCTAAAATGTGGGACTTCAGACTTCCTGGCTCTGCGGGCTGACGTCAGGTGGCCGAACAGTTTAGCAAAAAGAAGCCTCTGAAAATCCACAAGAGAAAGATTTAACATTCTGGTAAAGGACATGAATACAGGGATTTTAGATGAAGAAGTAGTACCTGTTTGTAGGTTCTCTCTGCTACACTCAGCAAAAAGAAGAAGAGCCATATGAGGCAAACCCGCACCAGGAAGCTAAGCGTAACCATGGTAATAACCAGAGCATCTGATCCCGAGCCTCCACCAAAAGCCACAGACAACAGCTCGTTTGCTGAGAGCGAGGTCAGCTGGTCCACGTCGCAGTACTGAGCCAGCCTGCAGGAGGAAGAGTCTGTCAGACGATGTCAAGGTGCGGCATGTTTCCAGTTTGTGTCTGCAGTACCTGTAAACGAAGGGCGTGAGTCCCAGCGTGACAGAAACCAGGTTCCCAAAGACCTGATAGCCGATACCCGGAGTGTACAGATTAACCTGAACAGAGACGAAACACTTGTTACTAACATGTTCTATGTTTACATCCTCAATGCTCTACCACGGATAGAGTCTTACTCTATTCATGATCATGCCACTGATCTCCAGAACAGACATGTCTGCTTTCTTGCACTCGTTTCCCTCCCACACGATGGCGCTCACTCTCTCCAGACCAGGGTTGGAGCTGTGCAGCCAGGGAATGTGACCCTGCAGGAGCGAGATCCATCAAAACAGAGCAATCCCATAATGCTGAAGTTCTAGAAATCCATGTCGACAAACCTGATGGAAAGGGTCGTCCCTGTATTCCTTCTTGTTGAGAGGACATGCAGGAGTTCCTGCTGCTTCTCCCTCTGAAGCAAACAACAGCATTAACAAACCACTACCTTTGAGCTCGACTGAAGCTCTGTGTTTGTTCTCACCGGTCTCTGATGTGCAGGAGGATCTACACTCGGCACAGTGTAAGAAGTCTTCCCACATCAAGTCTTCAGTCTCTGACTCATGCCGAGTGCTCTCTGAGTCATGAGTCCTCAGACTAGAACATCTGGAGCTGCAGCTGGTTCCAGACTTTGGGACATCCTGAAAACCAGGAAATGTATTAGATTTTTTCCAAGTATCTGGACGTATCTAATTTAAATAAACAGTTACCTCCACCGTGTAGTGCTTCTTATAGTGATGCGTACTCTTGCGGTTTCGGAGCGTACAGTCATTGTTCATCCGTTCAACTCCTCTGTGGGGGGACAGGAGGGCGCTGTAGGAGACTTCTGGGTCCTCCTCACTTGATGCTTCATCTGACATGGGCTCCTAAAACCCACACAATCTGCATCAGATCAAATCCAGAAGCGTAAACTCCATTTTGCAAACGCTTTGATTGTTAACCTTTTTGCTGCTGACCAGCAGCAGTCCTGAGCTGCGGCCCGTGTGGGTGTGCGGGGGGGCCATGCGTGAGCTCCAGCCCACCTCCTCCGCTCTGCTCAGAGAGTCACACCTCTGCTCGTGGAGCTGAAGACCTTCCTCGCTGCTGCGATTGTTTACCCGGCCGTCAAGCGACACGTAGCCATTATCCGTCTCTGTGGATTTATCGATGGAAAGCTTGGACTTCTTGGATCTGTGGAAGGAGAACTGCGGGTGAATGACGGACAGGAGGACGTCGAATCAGGAGTAAGTCCACGGAGCAGGCACGCAGTGAAGTGAGGATACATTCATCACAGCACTGTGGAACATCCATGTGAAATGTTAGTTTACTTTGATCTGTAGTGATGAACATGAAATGAAGATGACAGATCATCACTGAACGACCAAACAGTGATGTAGATGTTCCACATCGCTGCTGGAGGGAGAAGATTTGGGGGCCTGAGGCACCTCAGTATGGTGGCCTTTAAGGACAAATCACTCAATGCAAAAATATATATATATAAATAAAACATTACATCTTAGAAATCAAAACTAAAGTCCAAAACAAAAGTAATTTCCAGAAAAAATAAAACACAATAAGTAAAGAGAAAAGGTAGGTATTATGGGACATCACTGATTGGAAGATGAAGTTTGTCCATCATTTAAATCTAATGATTTAAATGATGCAATAGTGCATAAAACTTTTATTAGCATGAAGATATTGAAGACACATTTGAATAAACTCAAATGTCATATTTCAAATTGGAGATGTCACATAGTACTTTTTTACATTTTCTTATTGTGTTTTTAGCGCTTCATTTTGATTTCTGGAAATTACTTTCTGAGATGTTTAATTTTTTTGTTTTAATTTATAAAGTAATTATACATTGTGAGTATCAATCTTACGGGTTTACATTGATAACTGGACAGGGATTATATAAGGTTTTCTTCCTCCCACCTCCTTTCAAACTGAGACAGAAAGAAAGTTATTTATGCAAACGGCAGATTTAAGTTTATTTTTTATTATGTAGACGTATTTTTTTTTTTGGTAATGGAAATGCTGTTTTGAATTTTACGTCTGCATATCTTTATTTGGTATTTTTAATTATTTGTTTTGCTTTTTTAATTGTGATTTTCAAAATGTTTTAGCATTGAGTGATTTGCTCTTCATGACCTTCATACCTCTATGTTAAGAAGAACAATAAAGTTACTTTAACTTTGAGCCAATTATGGTGTTTTAAACCCCAAAGCTTCTTTTGAATGCAGCTTGGACAGCAAGCAAATCATTCCAAACTGCAAAATCCCTTCATTCACACGCTTTGGGTTCAATTTCAGTTTCTCAGTGTGACAAAGAGGAAAAGATGTTGCAGCTTTTAAAGAGCGAGTTAGGTTTGAGATGAGGCTGACTCGTACAGTCCAAACAAATCAAAGATTTAAAAAACCATTTTCTTCTTTAACAATGAGCACGATTCACTCTAAACACTGACCAGTGAGCACAGCCTCATCTCTGTACATCATTGGAGTAAGAAGACAGAAATTGAGAATACACACCCAGCTTTACAGATATCATGCCAGAAATCTTGGAAGAAAGCGCCCAGGCTGTATGTGGTGCTGGCTGATTGGGAGTGTGGCGACCCCTCCTGTGTGTTATCGGTAGTGCTAGACCCGTCTCCTTCCCTATGCACCTCCATCTGAGATGCCTTCCTCAACTTCCTTCAGTTTGGAAAGAATGGCAGGTGGAGAAGGACTTAGAGTCAACCGCAGATCCCTTAAGCTACAGTACCGAGTCCAACAGGATCCTGCATTTCATCAGTGGCTTTTTGTCAAATCAAAGAAAGTCTGACACATAATTGGTATGATTTAAAGGTTTGTAGCCCGATGAATCATAAAAATCAATTTACACTGAACACAGAAACAGGTAGAGTAAAAGCAAGGAGAATTTGTTGCTTTGCAAAAAAAAAAACCTCCAAATTATTTATCTTTAAAACAAAAGGATGTCAGTGGGCTGTAATTATGATTAAAATATCTGATCAATTTTCTACAAAGAATCCCATTATTTATGGATCAGAGCTGCTGCAGAAAAATTTATCTTATTAATAACAGCAAATATTCAACTGTTTTGCGTTACTGTGTCATGATACAGAAGCTATGTTGGGACAACAGCTTTTGTTTTCATCCTCTCCAGCTGTAATTTTCCACCTCAGTTTCTAACAAATTTTGCTCATTTTAAAGGGAAATGTAAATGATGCCTATGATAAGCTTATATTAAAAGCCTGTCATGTTCACTTGCAGTTCTAAACATGCTCTGATTTGCTTCCAGCGTTTAAAACTTATCAAACACAGCAGCCACACACTGAGAAGCATAAAAACCTCAAACACTGCAGTTATAAAGGAAAAAAACTGTTGTCTTTCACTCAGTTTTGTTCATCAGTAATTATTTACAAATGATTTCTGTGAGCTAATAAATTGAAATTATGGAAAACTTTACATAAAAATTAACCAAAATAACTACCAATAAAATGATTTTTTTAAATGTTATAGATCTTCACTTAGACTATCTCTTCTGTTGTTATTATCCTCTTTCCCAAAGACACTGAACCTCATTTTAGCTCTGCTTCCTACACATCTATACTTCCTGTCTGTATGTGTGCACTAGCCCGTACCTGCGTCTCTTCCCCCCACTGCTGGAGACGGGCTTTGGGGTCCTGGTGGAGACGATCTGACAGTGGACAGTCCCCAGCAGCAACATGAGCCAGATGGCTCCAAACACCTCAGTGGCTGGTATCCCATGAGGCTCGGGGATGCTCACATACATGATGGCTGCTGCCACTGTGGACACAACACAATAGAAACAAAACTTTAAGAGACCACTTGCAGCTTCAAACAACATTAAATATCCAAAATTTTCCCCTTTTTCTAACTTTCATCCTAGGCTCTCAAGGAAGTTGACTGGTTGATGCAGAATTATGCTCTTGGGGCAAACATTAAAATATTGGAGTGTTTGGAGAAGTACTTGACAAAAGATCTCTTCAGTCCTTGGCCAGAAATTATGAGGGTGGAGCAAATAAACAAGAGAAAGAATAATGGAAGCTTTGAAATCTCTCATCTGGATTGTTTATTTATTCAAACTTTATATTTAGCTAAACAAATTTTGAACGTCTGTATAAACGGTAGGTGGAACACTTACTGCTAATTTGTGACAGCAGAGGCAAGCTGCAAGGCAGTTGCTAAGGACACAACAGCTAAGGTGCGATGATAGCTGTTTATGACATAGATTCTCTGAGAGGACCATTGTGTATCACCTGCATTCAGCCTGCATTCATCTGACCAAATTTCAACGGGTTGCTGTGTCTCATTGTTGCTGCACGCTTGTCTGCCACTCATGGTTGCGACTTTACTACTCTGTTTATATGGAGAATACACCGTAAGACAGCAGTGTGTAGTTTTGTATTTGGTGTACGTGGACAACAAAGATGGTAGACTAACTACATGCAGCCCTGACTTTAAGGATTGTTTTGCAGCTGTGATGCTTTTCAGAACAATAGCAGTAATCCCCCTTTGCTATGCTGCAAAAATGGAATGTTAAGAAGGCAACGACAAAAAAAAAACGTAATGTCAAGAAAAAATCATTTAATCTTATCCAGAAAGTTTTTAAATAGTAAAATCTTAGTTTGGAAAAAAAAACATGCCTTAGTGAAAAGAAATGTCGGTAAGACAATTTTCCAGACCCGATTGGCAGAATTTTTTTTTTTTTTGTTTATTTTAAGAAAATTTGCCATGAGGGTCATAATTTTTGACTATTTTCTAAGGGGCCTATTTTTTTTCTTGTGCATGACACATCTTTACCAATCCATGTTAATGATTCAGCTAAAGGAATAACCAAAATGTGTGTTGGGAACACACACACACCTTGCAGCAGATAGAGAGCTAGCAGGAGCAGGAAGATGGCTCTGGAGGTGACCTGGATCCACCATCTGTAAAAGAACGGGAAGAAGACGACCCTGACGATGCCCTTCCTGGTCAGAGACGTCCATGGACTCTCTGGTTTAGCCTTAGCAAAAGCTGAACCTGGAAATCCAACAGGAAAGAAAAATTAAGTCTTAGTGACTTCTTAGATGAGAAGAAATGTAAAAATCCAGAGATAGTGATTGAAATCGGAGTCTTAATTATTAGAAGTGTGTCTCAGCGCATTTGTCGCAGACCTGGCGAAATTTTATTGGATCTCACCTCTTACTAAGTCCACATCTATTAGGTCTGGTTTCACATGTCCGGTTTTCTTTGGCTTGTTCCTCAAGCCCTGCAGAGGGTGACAGAGAGACAAACTCAATAACAACACACACAAAAAAGGCCACTTGTGCACTTTGTGCCTTCACAAACTCACATGCCTTTAGTGTACGAGCCACCAAACTGTGCCTTTACACAACCTACAGGTTATGCTCTATTTAACAGGAAGTGCATCTGCTAGAACTACCAGTCTACGTTTTGTATGGATCCTAAAGGTCTCAGTGTCCTTGAAAGTCCTTGAAAGCAGCTGCATCGTCATGCATCCGTAGCTGAGCCTGCTGCTTTGTTCGCTTTATGAGCGTGCAAATAAATCTACCCTGAGACACACTTCCTGTGCCAGCCCCTCTCTTCCTTCCAGAGTGCACGCGTCATCTCAGTCCACCAAACTAAAGCTTTAATGACATAAATGGGAAAAAAAATGAATACGATGCTGCCCGTCATTCAAACTAGTCATATTTAGATTCAAGTATGATAACAGTGACTACGAGTTCACCTGTGCAAAGAGCAGAGTGTCCAACACCTATTATGTCACACAACAAACACTTCTTAAGGAAACAGGAGTGATTAAAAACACAGCAAGTGCTTTCACATTTACCAGGAAACGTCGCTAAATTCACTTTATGTCCTTTTTAGGTTTCAATTCATAACTGTCACAGGTATAACTCTTAAAATTACTTAAAAAAATACTTTGTGAAGCTAAAATTGTAGCACTGAAATCCAGAACACCTTTCAGCTGGTGGGAGCTCCAGAACGAACGCCCAGTTTAACGATGTGGATGCAGTAAGGCGGTGCAAAAATGAGCATGGATATTCAACACAGACACTGGGTTCGTCTGCTTCAGAAATGCATTTATATACAATTTTCTCCAGATTCCTTCAATATAGATTCGGTTCACAATGAGGGACAGATGGAGTTCAAATCTTCCTAATTTTTAATCAATCATATTACTATGATTTTCTTTTGATGCTTTTTCTGATCAAACCACAACTTCTGCATCTGTGGCTCTACCCTTCATTTAACTAGTAACACAAAGACCATCACTGCTTCATCACAGGGGCTGATGGGTGGGTATCAGGCTGGAAAAAGCCTAATTATGCAAGACTCAAGTGAAATAAAGCACAGCTTTGAAGCCCTTTCATATCTTTAGTCCCATATGCTGGAAGGAGCCACAGTTTTAGTGCAAAAAAAAGTTCAAATCTGTCAGCTTTTATGTGAACAAAACAACAAAGGGATGTCAAGTTTTTACGCTTCTATAAACCACAACTCTATCCTCTGAAATACACTCTGCAACGCTTATTAAACTTTTATATCAGCCACTCAAGCCCTCTTATCACCCAGGCTGATAGGAAGACATTCATCTTGAAAAGGAAAAAAATCACAACCAGCAAGATAACACACTGTGAGAAAGTGTGTTTTTGGTAGTGTGCGAGCTGAGGACAGATAATGTGTGTGAAAGGCTAATAGCAGCTGATCGATGACCTCCTCCCGGCCGATTTACTGCAGTCGTAAAGTTCATCAAAGGCTTGTCAAATCAGAGCTTTTTTTAGCCCAAAATGACTCACCGATGCAATTCACCAATCTGGATTAAGATAGTTAAAGAATGCTAAACTTATTTTCTTTGAAATAAAAGTTAACTTTTTATTATCTGTCCAAACAGTTCATCTGTGCATAAAAACATTTCTTTGATGCTTCGCTAACATTCGCAAGAACAGATCGTTGCTTTACCTGCTTGTTTTTTTTTTCAAATATGGGCAAATAACAGCCTAAAGGCTGAAATGTGATGTTTCCTTTTGTGGTTAACACATTTGGGTGTTGCTGTTCTCGTCAACAAACCCAGTCAAAAACATGTCATATTCAAACAGTTAATTTTGAAAACTCTGTTGCTTTCAGCACCAGCAGGGGGCAGTAGTTTTCCTTCTGCAGAGCTACTTTTTGCTTAACTGTTCACTTTAAGAAGTAATTCACAACAAAACAAACATCAGAATTAAGTTATATAAATGAAACAGCTTTGAGAGCACATCTGTAAAAACCTTAAATGTTTTCTTATTCCTATTCTTAAAAAACAGAAATAAAGCAAAAAAAAATGGTTCAATCATTAACTTTGACAGTCTTTAAACCTAGACGTAATTTAAATGTAAAGAAATGAAACTTGAAACAGCTGCTAAAAATAAAGCTGCAATAAAGTAGTTTTTTCTAGATTTATGAGTGTGACTGGCTCTGTTTTTATGAGGCCATAAACAGAGTAATTAAAGTTGATAAGAGGAGGGGGCATGACTCTGGTCTGCATACAGAGCTGATAAGCCCTGCATTCTGCTGCGGGAGGAGGGAAATTCAGGAAACAACTTACACGACACAAGTCAAGGTCGCAGCACTGTGCATGCATGAGTCTACAGCTGCACGAGTTCCTGTTTCTTCTGGAGCTAGCCAAACCACCGCTGCGGGGGTGATAACCCTGCACTAAACATGACTCAGCATTTTAGTGTTGAGGCTTGAAGGGGTCAAAGATCACAGCAAACGGGTGCACTTGCATGCACACACTCCAACGGTAGAGAAAAATGACATCTTGACGGTGATAGGACGATCCAGAACAGAAGGTTTGTCAATGTATTCCTTTTAGAGTTCAACATTGTGTTCATGATAACGTCCAAGTGACGTTTTACACAATAAAATGACTAACTACAGTCTATTTGACTTCCACGTGTCTGCGGGAATTGAACCCCCACCCAATTGAGATGGCCTTCCTGCTCCTGTAACTCGTGGTTCTGTCATTTTCGGACACCTCTCTCACTTTGCTGCAGCAATCATAACACAGTCTGGGATTATTCAAAACACACCAGCAGCTGAACCAGAGAAAGCAACCACAGATCTAACAGCCTACAGCGTGGGTGAGAGGACGTGCACTGTGGGATACACCCACCCCGGTTTAATACTCACCAAAGAAATGAACTGTGGAGAGGAGGAGATGGATGGGGGAGAACAGAGGAGGATGGAAAGAAGACAGACAGGCAGGTGACAGCAGCCCAGAGGGCAGAGAAGAAACAGTTAACACACTGGAAAGGACTGCTGCACCATGAGAGCCGATACAAACAAAAGAAGATGGAATCAATGTCGGAAAAGGCGCATAAATGACAAGTTTCCAACAGAAAACTAAACCAGGAGTGATGGGAAAGACTGAGATGAAACAAAGAGGGAAAAGAGTGAAGCATTTAGTGGGCACGGACCACCAACCTTTATTTCTCTCTGCTCCACTGACTTCTCCCATATCTGCTGGTCATACGCGCCAATCTGGAAAGACAAGCAAAGTGGATAATTACAAACCATGGCGACTGGAAGAAACCACTGTGAAAATGGCACTTTTCTTATTTTTATACAAGTTTAAAAAAAATATGATTATTCTCTTTTTCCTCCCTCAACAAACTTCTGGTTTATTGTAGAACCTAAAACTTGAAAGCGCTCCCAGACTTTTTAATTAAAATTACCCTCAGAGATAAAATAGCATTCTTCAAATGAATCATGAATTAGAATCTGTTCTTTGTTTCTCTATCAGTCAACAAATTTCCTTTTAGTAATGAAACTGAAGACCAGGAATTCCAGTAATATGAAAATCTTCTAAAAATCTTCAACAAAGGGCCTTAGTTCAACACATTAATAGCAAAAATGCAAACACGCTTGACTGCAAGTACAGGTTTTAGAACGTCATAGTTCAAAAACTTAACCCATGAAGACCCAGACCCATTTTTTCTTAAAAAAATATGTGGAAAATACCATAAACCAAGTTGACCACAGAAAACATTTCAGATATTTTATTCTGTTACACTGATGTCACTATGGGTTCTTATGGGTTAAGCCAGAGAAGATCAGACCTTTTTTTTTTAATAACAGGGATGCAGATTGTTTTCTTCATCGTCTGTCTGCATTAGGTTTGAAGTGGAGCTAGTTTGCTAATCTGCTGATGGGGGGGGATTATCAGTGAAGCACTTGTAGAGGGGGGAGCAATAAGACTCTCAGGAAAAAGTACACCGATTCACAATTATGTTCAATCATTAGAAAACACTGTTTTTCTGTAACAACAATGATTAAATTAAAAAGATGATTCTACATTCATATCGAGCATATTGACGGGTTCTTACATGCTTATTCTGAAACATGGGTTCAGCCCATGGTGTTCACACTGGACAAACAGGAGGCACTTCTTTTTCTTTTTTTTTTTTTTGCTAATGTTTACTAGTGGAACCTACAGTTGGTGTAAATCTCAAAACTTGCTCTAGGCTTTTTTTTTCAAAGTTCTGTTCCGATATATGAAAGACTTGGTGTCATAATTCCGTCTGAACACATTTGTCAACATTCGATCTGGTGTAACCCTTGTGCTATCCTATGCATGTTTACATTAAAAATAGGGTCATCTGGACCCCACAAGACAGCGCACTGAATTTTTTTTCCCCAAGAATTTTTTTATCTTCACTGGTGTCTGTGGCAAACTTAAGATCCTGCCCAGCTTTGTCATGGGAGGGATCACATATCAATGTAAGGGTAGGGTCATCTGGACCCCATAAGATAAAACAAGGGTTAACTTTCAACACTTGTTCAATGGCCAGTTTTATACATAGAACCTGGAAACAGAACGTGAGTGCTTTGAACGGGGAAACCTAAAACGTACATTTACATAAACTTTTCATTGAAAGCGGATGTTTACTGCTGAGGGCGGTGTGAACATAGCTTCAGAAACTTAAATACCCATGAAAAAGAAGACACTGCATTTTGGCAAGGTTCTCATAAACTAGGCGAAGGTCAGAGAAAACCAAGGTTCTCCTCACACAGCGCAAAAGCAGAGTTTGGATGAAAAGTAGCTACAAGGTTATAAACTCAAACAGTGTTTCTGTAACCAAGTGACAACAGAAAACTGACAAAGTGATGAGACAAAGTTCAAGAACTCGATCTGTTTCCCAACGAGAGTTTTTAGCTAAGCAGGAATTGTTCTTGTAAAAAACAAATTAGAATCTAAAGTGGTGTTACCAATCAGAAAATGGACACTTAACAGTTATAGCAAGCAGAAACGATAGATGGGTCCCTTTAGAAGTAAATATGTGGGGTATTTTTGTACATAATCTGATTCTTTTGCAAAGACGCACAAGATAACTCAGTCAAAAGGAGATCTATTAAATTATGTGAGATTGCCACAATAAAAGGTTAAACTGATTCTCAGTCGGTTTTGGCCTGATTTTCATACACGAGCAGCTTTTGGAGTCAGTGGAGTCTTGAGGAGCCGAGGAGGGCGTTCATGTGAGCCAGCTCTCTTGTAAGGAACAGAGTATAGGTCACCTCAGGAGCTCGCCAGTGGAAAGTCTGCATGTTTAATGGAATTTCATCAATTATGGATGGAAAGCAGAGAGAGGTCAAAGACAAGAAAGACAGAACACGGAAAGATGGAAACAGAGTGGAGGGAAGGGCTCTGAAGACAGAAGAAGACTTTTATCCTGATTAAAACAGATCTGTGTCAGTCCAACTCCAGCTGCCTCCAAGGATCTCTCACCTGTTTGGGCTGATGAATAACCTACGATCTTATTAAAAAGTACATCCCAACAATCTTTGTGATGGCTTAGTTTTAGAGATGTTTTCTGTTCTTTATTTTGATCACTAGATCTACCAGAACACAATAATCAAGCATTAAAGGATGAGTATTCTCATGAACTAAAATAAGAATAAATGTATTTGATGAAGTTAGTTGGGATGACTTGCAAAGCTGAAGTCAGAGGGAGGAGTAGGTGTAGATGAGGTTTAAATGGAAAAAAAGGAGAAGCAAACGCACACACACTTATACACTCACGTCATGGAGTCATTATAAACTAAGACAAACAGCAGAAAACTTAATGTTTGCTCCTCCCTAAAATGAGCCGCAGTGAAAATGATAATTGCAGAATGTTTGCAGGCCTATCAGCCTTGATTATCTCACATTTATTTTCTACAAAAATATAAAAGGTTTAAAACTGCTGTCATTGTTTGGACTCAATTAAAATAAGGGCAGCACCATATAAGGAAACTTGTCATTTGCGATATTAGTTATCAAAATTGCGAAGATGATTTGATAAGCAAAACAATAAACAACTAATACATCATTTCCATTTCAATGCAACTATTTTGTTCGAAAAAAGTCAGCAGAACTTAAACTTTACTCCAAATAACCTTCCTCTACATAGGAGGTGGGCATCTAACATTATCAACGTGAGGAGGTCCATGTAATTGCTCAAATACCTAAAGGGTTCTATTTTGATTTGTTCAAGACTTTAAGCTGCCGAGAGCTTGTTTTAGCATGTAGGTAAACCTTGAAGGTAACCATTTATTGCAGTTTATAGGATATTTTGTGATTTGCGCAGGCGGATATTTCAACAATAAGTTTGCCATATACTGTGCAGCCCCAATTAAAACTAAAAATATTCCTGCCATTCTCAGAAAGAGAAGGACATTTCAATGATTTAACCGACGAATGAAGTCTATGAGTGAGAAAGATGTAAAGAGGACTGTGGTGCTGCACCAAAGCTGGTGTCACCATGACAACTGAGCGAGGGAGGATCAAGGAGGGAGGGGCTGCTGTGCACTCCAATATAAGTTTAAGGATAAAAATGTTAGTGTGCTGACAAAAAGACATACTGTTCCTGGGTTGTGGGGTTTTACTACATCATTGTCTGTTTCCATAGAGCTGCTGCTGTTTGAGGCAACACTCAATTTTTAATTTCCTGTTATTTGTTTGTTTATTTTGCACCAACTTTGCTAGTTTCTCCTAACATATTATTTCTTCCGAACCAAAACTATCATCTACAGCAAGTGAAGAAGTGAAAACTTTTTAGTTAACAAATCTTAAGATCTACTCAAACTGGACTAAAAGGAGTGGATTCATCAAGTACAGTGCAATACTTCAGGTTATGAGGGAGGCTGTGGATGGCGTCAACATGGCACAGGAGATCTACTGTAAGTGTGTACGATGAGGGGAATACAAACAACAGAGCCAGATTCCTGCACCAAGTCACTGTGACTGGAATGGAAAATTCCTGAAACTTCTGGTGGAAAGGTTTGAAATGATGTGTTTAGGTGTGGTGCACTTATAAGATAATGAACAAATGAGTATTCAAACCCAATGCAATGGTTTTTAGAGTTACACATTGTGAAACTCGTCTGTTCAATCAAGTCATGTTCAGTAAAATAATATTTTTTAATATGGTTTTGTTGAAAAAAAAAAAAGACATTTTAAACTTTTAAACATTTGTTTTCCTTTTCAACTGAATTTTTTAACAGAACAAAGAAAAAAATCAGAAACTAAAATTTACTCAAAGTAAATGCCTTTTATTTTGACAAGCTGATAAAGATTATTAAAAGACATACAGTGCTAATGATGAAATCCTGGGATTTTGATGTATTTCGTTTAAACTCTATAAAAGGACAAATCAAGGTGGAACATTAGAGACACAAGCTGTCAGCTGTTTGTAGCCTGAGGATTAACCCCTCCAGTGTTTTCCACTGTAACCATGGTGACAGAAAGAATGTTACCACAGAGAGTGTGGGATGTTTTCTTTTAGGTGGGTGTTAGATGGAAAAATGATGGCTTTAGGTTAAAAAAACATTCACTAAATTAAAAATCTTTTTCTTAAGCAAATGGAAGTATGTGGACACAAACTTTCTCAAAAGAGAATCTTAAACCCAGTATCTTTAACAACAACATCAAAATGTATTTTTAATAATAATAATGGATTCTGTATTCAGTTTTTAAGGCCATTTAAACCTTATTTTCTAAAGCAGCATCGCAGATGGGTTCCCATCATTCCTCAAGCTAGGGGAGAAAATAAGAGCGCTGAGCAGCACAAGTGTCCTAAATCTGAACCCTAAACACATGCTGCTGAATAATGTATAGATGTGCTTCTCTCATCCCTCGTCTTCCCTCTGGATCCACAGGGAATCCTTTGACAGAGACTTTCTGATCTTTTAAGGTCATTAACTGGCACAGATCGCGTGTACACGCCCTGCAGCTGTCACCGAAATCTAAAAGTGAGCCCTAAGCCTTAAATAGCCACAGAGAAGCAGATTTGCTGGCACTTTTCTAGTTATTAAAGTTTGATTCAATGCCAAAAATGCTTTTGATATTTCCCATTAATGTCAGGAAACTGACCACGGCCTGTTTGTGGTGACATAAAGCAGAGTCGAGTGTGCCTAGCAGCATGTGCAGTCACTGCAGTACAGACCTGACATGGCTCCCCTACAAACACAGCAGCAAGGCTATTTGCGGCCTGTGTCTAGACGCCGCACAGTCACAGAAATATACGGTGACTCATAGGCTGTTGGGGGAGGAAACAGAAATGCTGATCTATTAAAAAACGTGAAAGTTATTTTATTCTGTGAGCTCTGACGCTTGTTTTTTTGTGCTTACTTTCATTAGTTATGTAAGGGTTGAGAGAATATGTTTTTAAAATGAATCAGAAGTTATGTTTCTGCTACTCCAGGGAGTGAGTAGTGAACCAGTAAACCAGACTGTTTGAAAATGAGTCTTCATGTCTGTCTGAGTTCACTTCAGCCGTTTCTGCTTGTGCGTGTTGTTCAGGGTAATAGAATGTTTCATAAACCCGACCCTCTGAACGATCCTACACCTTGATGTTCGTGGGAATCCATTGACACCAGCAGCTTCAAATATGTTCTTGCTGCTTTGTAATGGTATTTTAGCAGCGGCTCTCTTGATCTGATGTATTTGTCAGGCAGAAACTTTCCTCTTTCAGTATTTATCTGCACAAACCTGTGTGTCTGAATCTACCACAAATCTCTTAATAGTACAATGATCATGCTGAAGTTTTCGTGGAATACCCAAGGTTTTCATACCTTGTCCAAGGCATTCAATTATTTCACACTTCTCAGCAGCAGATAAATCCTTTATCTTTCGATCTGCTTAATAATGTGGAATGTCCGTCTTTAGTACTTTTTCCTTTATTGAACTCACCTGACAAGCTATAAATTATATGACTGAGATTGATTTCAGTGGTCCAACGAGCCCAGAGACACAATATCGTCCTTGAGTTTAATTTAAAAACAAAGAATTTTATCTTTATGACACTTAAATAATATTTGCATAATAATTTGAAATGCACTGTATAGGACATTGAAATAATCTGCCAATAGAATGAGGGATTGCTGCATCCCAGTTATAACAAAATCAACAAATTAAGATTAAATATTAAAAAGGATGGATAACAACAGACTAACTGTATGCAATATGTACCAAATTATTTCCAAACATCAGAAATAAAAGGACATTCTTGCTTGATACACCTTTAAACCGAGCAACTTAATCTTTTAAAATCTCTTGTTGTTTTAGAATCAGGTCATTCAAATCTTATTGATTGTTTTGATACAAAACTAGTATGAATACAAAGAAGTCCTGATCATACTTATCTTTAGAGTCTCAGTTTCATAGACTACAAAAGTGGTTAAAGATGGGTAAAAATGTCTGGAATTGTTTTTATGACTCTCCTTTTTTGTACCACCTGTCACTTCATGATAAACTTGAAGACTTGTGATGGGAGTACAGGTACTACGAGTCCTTCAAAACGTTTACTACATGTACGAGTCAGCTGCTGTTATCAGCAGACATGATCTGTTCATCGTAATGAACATGTCAATTTCAGATAGTCATCTCCAGGGCTTGAGGGATGTATTCCTGCATGTTTTCTAACATAACATGCTCTGGCAGAAGCTAAATGGCTGGATATTCCTGAACCAAGTAATCAGTCTAAGAGTTGGGCCCTCGAGACCTGGAGTTTCCCACCCCTGAGGTGAATAAGAAAAACGCCATCAGGGAGGTTTTTAATATGTTTGCTATTTCAGAACATTTATAGAATAATCTAGTCAAGATATTTTCAGTTAAGATGTTAAAGTAAAGGCTGTAATGTCTGATCTGATCACTCAAACCATCAACCTTCAGATGAAGCCTGGACTATTTACATCTGCCAGGTGCAACGGAGGACGTCAAAGAAGTGGACAGACAGAAAGAAAGGAAAGAAATAAGAAAGATGATAACAGTTGTAAGGACAGATTGGTTTGGGAGGGCAGATGAGAGTGTAACACGATCGCTGCGGGGGAAGCAAGGCTCATATCCGATATCCGAGACTATGGAACAAGAAGACACACAACACCGAGCTGGAGCGGGCCGAGCCCAACAACCTGAACCTGCCGCTGACAGCGGTGAGGAGGCGATCGCCAAAAAAATTAGACCCTTTTCCCTTTGAGGAAACTTTCTAAACATCTTCAGTTTATTTAAAAAGCTGATTAAGTGATGAAGGTTATAAAATGTAGGATTAGGAAGGATGAGAACTGAGAGTTTGGTTTACAGCAAAATAACAACTATTTTATGGCATATTGCTAAGCAAGATTAAAAGGTGAGGCACAAATATAAAAACAGTTTTCAAAAACGTAAAAAAACTATCCAAAAAAAGGGAAGGCGATAAAAATAAAACTCAAGAGCAATGAACCTAATATTTTAGTTATTGAGCAATTCTTTTTGCAGTTTCCTGAAAGAGCTTTTAAATAATCACAAAGACACGTACTTTGAATTTCCACTGTGTAGAAAAGGTGCAGTACAAATAAAGGTGCCTTGTGTGTAATTAAAAACATCAATGCAGAATAACTGCATTTTTCAAAGCTCTTTGTAAAGTGTCTGTCACAGTCTGCAAAAAAAAAAAAAAAAAAACGCAAACAAAAGATTGAAGAAATGTGAAAGGCCTTACCTTTTTCTGGTACCACACTACAGCATCTTTTACTTTGGAAGCCATTTACATGTCCCTTCTCCGCCTAGGGCATCTTAGACTGAAACACACAGCGAGACAAGAGCAGGGCAGAGTGAGTGATGGTAACGGATCAGGCCCACACCTGACCATGGAGGTGTGTCTCCACGAATATGGAAGAGTGGAGAACATGCACGCATGTGCACATCTTCAGCTTTCTAAAGACAGTCTCAGTTATTTTTACCCAGAAACCTCAAATCAAGTCTAAACAAACAGCTTGAAGTCATGTGACCTGACAGCATATTTTCAGCAGGAATTTTGAGGCTCACCAACACATCATACTTTTCCATTCCTTTTCCTTTGTTTGAGATCTTATGCTCATTAGAGGCTCTGGTAGTGGTCAGAAGCTATCTTTCCAAAATAAAAGCCCAGTCCTTCCTGATCACCTCGTTTGACTCTTTTGGGAGGACACGGGCAGCTGAGAGACGTAATCTTCCCAGCATGTCCAAAGTCTGCTGCAGAGATTAATCCCGGTCAGACTGTAACACATCCCAAAGGGGTGGGGGGTGCCATTTTCATAAGATCTCTAAACCATCTCAACTGGCTCTTCTCCACTTAGATACGATAATCGGACACCTCTCTTGATGTGCGTCAAATTCTCTGCTAGATGCTCGTCCAAAGATGTGTTCATAAACATTACGCTTCAGACGCATGTGGGAGGAGCTACTGTCCAGAGTTTTAAGCCTCATCGCTACATGGAAGCTGACTATATCTCATTTACAATGCATAGAAGACACGGATGGTGTTAAGAGATCAGGTTCGTTTTTTTTAAAGAGCTCTACAAAAGCATCTGTAAACACGTCTTCATGTCTGGGTTCATGAGATCATTCAGAGACTCTCGCATACGGTGAGGTTCACCGTCTATTGGATGATGGCGTTTTCAGCGGTACTTCTGTTTCTCTCTGATCCAGTATAAGGACTCGCTGTCTTGCAATTGAAAACATATCATTTTATATGCGCTATATCTTTAAATATCTTCAAATTTTGTCCCGTCTCTTATTGATGGCATCTCCAATAAACGCCAACTCTAACAGGTGCTTGTTACTGCACGTCTCTAATGGTGGGCGGCACCCTCAAGCGGTAAAAGGCGGTGCCTCAGAAATCAAGTGGTCTTACTTCCGAGTGGGAAGAAATTTCACAAAAATAACTCATATTGTATAAATAATTTGTTCTTCAGTGTGCCAATGGTAGTATATTATTATATACGGATATAGTTTATTCTGACAGGCTTTAGAATGCATGGTATTGGCCCTTTGGGTAATGTTCAAAAATGATTGGTCCAACTAATGTATGCATCTCTCAGGAGGAATACAAACTTTTTTTTGTTTGTTTCATTTCTGTTTTAGGGAAACGGACGACTAAACAAGCAGCTGTTTGGTCCACCAGTGCGAAAGTAGACAAAGCAAATGAAGGTGTGAGGTTTTACAGTGAACCCTGCTCCACTGGAGCAAGTAATCACTCCTACATGTCATGCATCAATTAATAACAGATACAAGAAAACATTTGCGTTTTAAAACCTGAGGGAACTTCAAAACGACACATCTATAAAGTTGATTCATTTCTCATCTTGAAAGCTTGTTTGCTTGTCCTCATAAAGTTGTTTGTAGTATTTTTTTTTAAATAGAGCTTATCTTATCCAACCGTGATGTAAGATGTAAAAGGTCATAAAACTTTAGTTTAAACAGCATAAAGTACATGCCCGCCTAGAGAAATATGATGCTTAGTCATTTCTGAAGAGCAGGACAAAAATAGAACTTTAATTAAACATTTGAGACAATCAATAACCAAAGCCTGATTCAAGTCCTCTAAAAATAAAGCTTGATAATTTACATCAACGATTTCTATTCAAAACTGTCTCTTTTTGGAAATGTTCTTTTTAAAATAATTTTATGTGAAAACCTTCTAATTGTTTTTATAATTATTCTCCTTACTTGAGTATAGGTGGAACGAGAAGAGGAGAGGAAGGAGTGGTTCATGAGAAGTCGTTAAGTGGAAACAACAGTATTTGTGGTTAGCCGCTTTTACTCGGCTTCAAACTTTTTTTTTCTGCCTGTGTGCAATTTTTCTTTTTTTTTATTATGTTACAGAAGTGCATCTCTCTTACGCTGGTGGCAGCAAGAACTTCATGAAATGTTCCTATCCCAGCCCAAAACTTTGCACTTGATGCTGGACATTTTAAAGTCAAAACTTTTGACTGTAAAAGCTTGAGGAGTCGGTGTTGTTGAGCACGAGATCTGAATCTCTAACAGTTTATCCGCCATACGCTGGTTTTGATTCCATTACTAATTTTGTATTTGAACAGCAAAAATCCCCTCTTCTAGCTCATAAAAAGCTCCTTATGGAAATAATTCCTCATAAACTGAATAAGTCAGTTGTTTAAACCACTGAGGTGAGTTCATATTTAAATTGTAGACACTGACGGTGTTTGGTGTTGGATTTGGCCCTGTGTTCAGACTGCAGTTTGCACAGCAGTTAATAGCAGGAAGTGTGTTCGAGTTGTGTTGATGTTTCAGTAGGTTGTGAGAGTGCATCCAGGAACTATTATGCAACACTTATTAAAAAAAAAAAAAAAAACATCTCTCACATAAACCTATAACTCCGGTTTGACAAGCTAATGAGGTCCTTTCAAAATAAAGTTCCCCATCATCTCTATGTTTTAGATAAAAGCTTTTTTCTTTAAAGCCTTTCAGAAAGAATTGTGGTAAAAATGATCCTTTCATTTAATCCTCTAGTTGTTTCACAAAGTCGCCATGCACGCAGCTATGAAAAATACTGGCATCTCCTTTCATTACAAATTAAAAGGGGATAATTACTGCTAATTAAAGTAATGACAGGTTAATTGTACTGCAGCATTTCTTACAATTTTTTGTTAAATATTCTTTAACTCCTGCCAACAAAGTTACAGCTGTTTGGTTTATTCTGCATCACGTTGGTAGTTGTGCAAACTTTGTCTTTTTCTTCAATCACTTCAGTTTAACAAATGATAATGTTCTATTTTACATAGTGCAAAAATGTTACAATTTGCATTAAAGCTGTAATGTAATTTGATTTTTTTTATTTAATAAATCTGTCATTTTTAGAGAAAAGTACTGACTCTTGGATTATTTTGCTATATAAATATTATTTTAGGACATATTTGTTCTGTTTTATCTATTTTCTTTTTAGTAAATATAGGCTAGCAAACAAAATATTGATATGCAACATTTTCTTTCCAACAAAAAGAGACAAAATGGCACCTAAATTACAGTTATTTTAATTTCCTGGTTGTAAAAGGGTAGACACGTTAGTAAAATAAATAATCACGACTATTGACGATAAAAACCAGCAACAAAACTATTACTAAAAGGTCAATTTTTTTTTTTTTATTCATCCACTGACTTGTTGAAATAGCAATAACAAAAAACATCCAATCCCCATAATATCGTCATCATGATCCAAATATCTTTTTTTGTCTTTTCTTTTGTAATTGTCAGCTTTTCTGACCGCTAATCCCACTCGAACAGACAAACAGGCAGGTCCTCTCTGCCCAGCGCCTCCAAATCCCATCATCCCTCACAGTGCGTCCAGCATGCATCGTTAACAGACAAACAACAATCAGAGGTGCTCGTTAAAGGCTCATTCGGCTTCTGGGTTATTATACATGCAGGAAAGCACGAGGATCAACGGCTATTTCCAAACATGAAATTTCCCAACCACATTTCTGCACAGATCCCTAAATATACAGAACGGTTTCCTGGAGCGGATTTGCATTTATGATAAACATTCATTAACTGTGTAAGTAGAGAGTCGAGAAGCGGGAAAACACCAGCAGACAGCTGCAGTCTTGAGGCGAGCTAAACGGGTCAGACCCGCCGTCTGCCTGGACTGACCCATTTCCAGAGAGCAGTGCAGTCAGACGGGCTGCATTATGCTGGACTGCTTATACGGGGACTCGTGTTCTCATGACATGACCGAGTCTGTGACCTGCATGCTGCTGGGGGAGGGAATGGAAGAAAAACAAACAATGGGAGGAGAAGCCAACTGGTTTGCCAAAAGCAGTTTTGACAGTAAAATAGGTTTTTTCCCACATTTAGAAGAAACATTTTTAAGAGTGATGAAACTTTTAATCTCATCACTTGAGTTTGACCAACACAGATGCTCCTTTATTTTCTGGTTCTGGTGGTTTAAGCTACGGTCACAAATAGAACAGTCACCACGCGACGGGGAGGCCTCTGCAATCTTAAAGATTAAATGCTATCGACGTAAATCCGCTGATTCTAACGCGGAACTACGCTAACAGCGTAAACTAGGGGTCAGTCACGTTTGTCCCAACCCCACGTGCCACTGTCTTTTTCCCTCTGCATGCCTCAGGTTTCCGACCCCTGAGGCAAACGGTTTAAGAGTTACGCTAGCTGAAAGAATGTAAACACTGGATCTGAAGCGTGAAAAATGGTTCTTATTCTGGTGCCAGTCAGGACAAAAAAAACAGAACCTGAAAAACGGTTTGATTTTCCATCAGTGAAACCCAAAGAGGTGTCATGCGACTCTGAAAATGTCTTGGAATGAGGTGGAGTGTCACCTCGTGATGTGTAACACCAGCTGACCCCCCTGGACATGTCACGATGAGCCCCTGCGCCGGGCCAGAGGGGTGTGTGTGTGTTATGGTCAGTGTTTGAGAGCGTGTGAAAGGAAACGTGAGGCCGCTTTAAGCGTTTTCTCACCATAAGCCAAATGTTTGTATTACGCCGGACGATCACCCGACAAAAATCTGGAGGATCGAATGACACGTCCATGAGCAGAACTCCAAAACATCCAAATATGTCTATTTAAAGCAGAGTTTCATCTTTCAAACTCAAGTTTGTAATCTACATCGACAGTTATAAATCAAACATGTATAATTAGACATGGAAAAAAAACGCAGCAAAAGGACCGCATGCACACAGCAGAGAAAATAACAAAAACTAGAAAAATTGCATTACCTCCGATAATGCATGTGTGAATGCATTTTCGCGTTGTGTAAAGTTGTGTTAAATTTGTGTAATTTGT
>NC_050534.1:11964297-11964521 GCF_002922805.2 Oryzias melastigma | reverse complement strand
TATTATACCAAAATAAATGCAATAAATTTAAATATTTTCTTCAAGGTTTTAAAAAACAGTGAGACAAACTTTAAAGACAACTTCCTGATGTATGAATTCACAAAATTCAAAGTTTTAAAGAACCTTTTATCTTTAAGGGGTTAACTAAGTGATTACAATACATTATTATGTTTAAAATAAGGTTTTTAAAAGCCCTAAAAGAAACAAAAATGTTTTTATAAGAC
>NC_050534.1:11948617-11962767 GCF_002922805.2 Oryzias melastigma | reverse complement strand
AGTGTGAATGCATTGAATGCATTCACACAATAATAAGAAAGAGAAACAGAATCACAATAGTGTGAATGCATTGAATGCATTCACACAACTAACAAATCGAAGCGCGTTCGTTAGCACACACTGGACTCACCTTTGGTCTAGCCGTGCCACCAACAGGGTTCTGTCCTCACAGCCAAACCACAGCAGGAGCTGGAAATGAAGGAGACAAGAGAAAAGGACTGTGAGGAAACCCCAGAAAACCACTCCCGTCTGAAGTTCATTCTTTCACACAAAAACAAACAGAAATAATATTATAGCAAAACTAACTACAGTGTGAAGCTCATTAGCTCACCCCCCCCCCAAAAAACCATAAACCAAAATGAATGCAATAAATTTAAATATTTTCTTCAAGGTTTTAAAAAGCAGTGAGACTAACTTTAAAGACAACTTCCTGATGTATGAATTCACAAAATTCTAAGTTTTAAAGAATCTTTTATATTTAAGGGGTTAACTAAGTGATTACAATACATTATTATGTTTAAAATAGGGTTTTTAAAAGCCCTAAAAGAAAAAAAATGTTTTTATAAGACAGGGGTATGCTATCAAAGCATTCTGATTTAAAAAAAAAAATACAGAAAAACACTTTACAGCCCATAAGTGACCAAAAAAAACAACATTTCCACAGTTTGACCTAATAAACATGCACCTGCAGCCATGTGAGGACATATAATGTCACTTTATTGTTGAAGGCAGGGGTCTAAACACAAAAAAATATATATTTTGGGCCATTTTAGTAAATTTTAGAGTTGATAGAACTTTATGTGTTTGTGTCTATTGATGCATTTACATATTAAGTATAGATTTTACAATAATTAACTTAAACTGCGTTATATTATTCTATCTTTAAAAATTTTAACTTCTTTTACTTTTTACAGCAGTGTGTGAGGTTACTTTCAAAATAAAATACCCCTTCCTTCTCCAACAGCAGCAGATTTCCTTGAATTAAAAATGCAAGAAAGCTGAAAGAAACTTGCCGTCTTTAATCATTATGACTTTTGGGGTAGAATCCAATTCTTAAATGCAGTTTTATGCTAAACAGTTGAGCATCACAACTTAAGAATATGTGCTTTAAATGTATTCTAATAATAAACAACCACAAAACTCAACAAAAAAACTACAAATCCAATATTTATTCAAATTGTTAGTTTTTTTCTCCAAAGCCAAAGAGCCACAAAAGGAGTAAGAAAGCTGCATGTGTGTTCAGGGGAAAGAAAACCAGTCAATTTAACAAGTATAGTGAGAACAAACAGACTGAAAACACCAAACATGTGCTCTCTAACACAATTACATGATGCCACAAAAAGCACAATTATCTCAAAGTACGTTTTTGCTGTTATACTCATTTTCTGGACCCTTTTTCTGCACACAGGATTTTTGTTTTTGTGTTGTGTGGCAGAAGAAGACCGAGTTCAGCTTCATGCTCTTCGCTTGCATAAAGTTTGAACAAATTAGCTGAGCTTTAGTGGTTAAAATTAACTGGAAATTCTCCAGCTATCTTCATAATGATAAAAGAAAAATAAATGATTATGGGCTGGATGTTAGAATACTTACTTTAAAGCAGCCTAAATAATATAGAGCATGGGTCGGTCAGCAAAAAAACTGCTGCGCAGTCATTAGACCTGCCACGATTAGTCAATTAATTGACGACTAATCGACTATTAAAATAGTCGATGACTAATTTAATAGTCGATTAGTCATTGCTTTATATTACATGGAGTCAGAGTGTAGTAAAGTTCAAAGTTATAATGGCATTATGATAGCTTTTTGGACTATTTTGACATTTATTAAGGTTTTTTAGGTTATTTTGGAGTTGGGCTAATATTTCAGCTACATGTTAGCTATTTTGGCTAACTTAAGCTTTTGTTTAAGTTTTTTAGGCTGTTCTGGAATTTAGCTAATATATTAGCAACATGCTAGCTATTTTGGCTAACTTAAGCTTTTTTGTTGTTTTTTTAGGCTGTTTTGGAATTTAGCTAATATTTTAGCTACATGCTAGCTATTTTGGCTAACTAAGCTTTTTGTTTTTTTTTTTTTTTAGGCTATTTTTGAGTTGGGCTAATATTTCAGTTACATGCTCGCTATTTTGGTTAACTTAAGCTTTTGTTTTAGTTTTTAGACTGTTCTGGAATTTATCTAATATTTTAGCAACATGCTAGCTATTTTGGCTAACTTAAAGTTTTTTTCTTTTACTTTTAGGCTGTGTTGGAATTTTGCTAATATTTTAGCTACATGCTAGCTATTTTGGCTAACTTAAGCTTTTTTTCGTTTTTAGGCTATTTTGGAATTTAGCCAATATTTCAGCTACGTGCTAGCTGTTTTGGCCAACTTAAGCTTTTTTTTGTTTTTTAGGTGAATTTGGCATTTAACTAATATTTTAGCTGACCTTCAGCTTCAGCGTTTTCAGCAACCAATTTCAGCATCTTCACCTATCATCGCTGCCAAATTCAGCTTACAGCATTATATGGGATAATGCTAGTGTGAATAAATCTAGTTTTTAATAAAGCTAATGATGGTTAGGATGTGTGCTTTACATCCAGTTTGAGCATGACCTGATTAGTCGACTAATCGGTAAAAATAATCGGTGATTAGTCGACTATTAAATAATAGTTTGTGGCAGCACTAGCTGTCACAAGAGTGCAACAGCTTTGATCAGCTTTGCGCTTTTTCCACTGCACCAAACTCTGTTTTGTCATTAAAAACTCAGAATTCTCAACACCAAATTATGTTTTCCCTAAAGTATGTAAAATCTATGTGCACCGACATGCTGAAGTGATAATATTATTGTGTCCCTCTTTTGTGTGTTTCTTTGTACACTGAAATGATCAAAACAAAGTATGTGTTAGTGTGGTATCCAGTCTTCATTATGTATTTTTATAAAACAGCATAAAAAAGGTTTTGTTCAGAAAGTGGGTGATAATATTTACGTTTAGACATTTGTTGCATTAATAATCACAAGATCATGTTTTAGATTGTTTTAATCGAAGTCAATTTCTCCTCCTCATGAAAACCGTTTGATTCAATAGGAAATGCAGACGACCGCAGTGACACCCCTAAACGTGCTCAAAGCGTTGACCTACATCAGTAAGCTGGTCAAACTTTTTCCACACTGACAGATGGGGTAAAGTGGGTCAGCTGCAGAGCAAACATGGCTGATGCCCATTGTAACTTCATTTAGACTATGGTCACATGCCCAAAAATCACAATGTGCACCAACATAAGAGCAAGGTTTTGTTTTAGCAAATTCAGCCAGTGGCCGTGGAGGTTTTAAGAAAACATTACATATCGGTGTCAGCCAGAATCCCTCATTAGCCATGATTGGACGGTTTTTAAATGTCTCTGGACGGCAGCCGACCAAATCAAGTAACATCGGCTGCAAGCAGCCCAGTAGCCAGAGGGTATGTAACATTTGGAGGCTGAACTTTTTAATTTCAAAGATTTTTAATTTCACTGGTGTCCGTGGCAGAATTGAAATCCTGTCCACCTTCATCCACGTTTATCCTGGGATGGATAACACCTCAATATATGGCTTGGGTCTTAAGATAGCACAAGGGATAAAAAGTGACGACTTCTGTTTACATTTATGACTACGTCAACGATTTAAAAAAAATTGGGTAGTGGAATGAAACCTGATTCTGCCGATACCTCCCCATCGCACGATGGCAGTTGTATTAGTAGCGTTAAGCCGTTTGAAGCCTTCAAAGCTTTGAGATACCAGAGTCTGATCACGACTGCTTCTCTACTCTTCTGTCCGTGCATCACTTGATGTTTTGAACTTTTCCAGTTCACTGACGGAGACTTGCCAAACAGGTCCTGGCCGTTCAATTTTATTTGGAAAAAGAAAGCTCCTGCCCATCAAAATACATGAACAAATAAAATGGAGCCACAGGCTTTTCTGAATGCTAACTTGCAGGAGAGAGCGGATTCTGAAGCAAATAAAAAACAAAAAATCCCTTCATTTATTCCTCCAAACGGAGGGTTATGAAAAAATAGTGTCTAATATTTTGGACGTTACTTTCGTTATATTACGTCATCAATACTCGCCGGTCCGCTAGCATTGGAGCGGAGGCGCGTGAATACACATAGCGCCTGTGCGCAATTATCATCCATCTGTAGAAGAGGCAGCCGGTAAGAAGTGACTTTGTCTGAGCGCTAGAATGACCACGATCGCTTATTTCCTGTTTGATTGGTGCGCTGTGGGAACTAGGTACGTGCTTTGCAATTGTTTGTGTGTACTTCAGGTACTGGTCGGAATTTTCGTTTTCAGCACTTCGATGTTTAGCCTGCTAGTGTACGGTGTAACTTTGTATATTTGGTGTAGTTTTAAAATGAATGTAATTACTTAAATTCTTAAATTAAAAAATGCAGGATTTGATGTATGAACTTAAATAAAAATCTAATTAAAATAAAGTACATAAATTCACTGTACAATAGGGAGGTTGCTAGTTAATTGAAGCACTTAAAATTACATAAATTATTGATTAAAGTTGTTTATTGCTATTCTGTATTAGAATTTGAATTTGTAAATATTTATTGCCATTATTATGTGTTTTTTAAGGTTTTTACCTATTGACTGCTGACTGACCAAATGGAAAATAAAGAAACAAAAAACATTGAATTTGACAGATAATTCCAATTCACTTGTTGTCAATGCTTGTCAAAGACATAGTATTACTGATTTCAGCAATGTTGCACAAAAGTGTTGCAAAAAATAAGACAAGTTGTTTATAATGATTTTGTTTAAGCTAAAAATAAATAAATAAATGGGGATAAATTTTCCCCAAAAATATGTGTTCTTCTATATAATGTTAGTTATTAGAGAGGATTTTTACCAATTATCGCAGTATCACATTCCCAGCCCTACAACGGAGCTGATTGTGTTTGTTTGTTGGAATTGTTTCCCTGCAGTCCGGAGACGCTCTACTGCAGCAGCGATATGGAACTCAAGTGCATATCTGGAATGCTGTAACCAGCTCAGCCAGGCAGATCTGAGCAGGAACACACGGCACTATGTGTCATCAGTACAAAAACCAGAACAGGGGAGTTGCTGCACGCATGGAACTCTTAACAAGGTTGCTCAGACACTAAGGCGCAAAAACAATGAATCACCACAGCAAGACAAGACTCTTTAAGTGATGCACAAAGGTAAAAGTGTGACACCTATCCACATTTCCGCGGGTTAATAACAGGGTTTTGAAGTGTGGCGTCAATGCTCCTGTTAGGTCAACATTTAAAGCACACCCATATTTTGATGATTTTTGTTGTGTTTCTAGTAGTAACTAACAATGACGGTAGTGTGTTGCTCTCATGACACCTAGCAACTAGTAGTTTAATAAAAATGGTTCTAGAAAATGGAAAATTAGGAGTTAATAGCCGGCAGTGATTCTTTAATGAATGTCAGGTGTTGTAGCCTTCTATGGAAAAAAGCATCGCTTAGCAACTGTTACATAATCCTGCAGTTTTGATATCAGAAAACACCTACAATTGCCACAACCTGTTTTTCTTTTCTTGTGAATGTGCTTGTTAGTGATGGAATGTAGCATAAATTAACTTGTTATGCAACTGTATCTTTGACAGCAGCCAAGAGCAACACTAGTTAAAAGTTAATCTTCATGCGGCCGATCACATCTGGAGATGTCAAGTGTTGCTCCAAACCTTTTAGTGCTATTAATACTGTTTTACAGACATACAATAGTACTTATGCTAAAGAATATGTTTAAAAAACACAAAAAAAGAGTGAGGTTTGACCTCCACTTTTTAATGTTTAAAGGGTATTTAGAAAATTGAAAACGACAAGACTACATCTTCCTACCAGGAAGACCAAAAACCTTAGGGTGTGTTCAGACTGGAAAAATTGGGAAGAGGAAAACAGGAAGAGCTATGTTTCCATTAGGGCTGCCAAAAACGATTTTTTTAAATAGTCGACTAATCAAATATTATTTTTCGAAAAGTCAACTAACCAGGGCCATGCGAAAACTGGATGTTAAACACACATCTCAACCAGATATTGCATTGGACACTTTCTAGCTTGGTTGGCGTGTTGTTATGGTACCAGAGTCTTCCTAGAACTTCCTGTGACATCACTACTGACCTGGATTAGCACTACTGCGTATGTGTGTCAAAGACAATAGCAGACGCGCATTAGAAAACGCGCACCATAATTGTTGACGTAGTCGTGACTAATCGACTAATTGTGGCAGCCTTAGATTCCATGACTATGAAATAATGCAAACTGGATTTGTGAAAATAAATTTGTCCAATGGAAACACAACAATTTTGGAAAAACTTGCACTTAAAGTAACGTTTTTGTGCTTAGTAGAGCTAGTTTTGGAGAAGTATCGAAATTGACAAATTTGACAAAACTGCAAACACTTTTTTCAAAATTATATAAGTGATGTGACCAACAACCGGAGCGAACGCCACAAGTAGTCCCACAGTTCAACAACATTTTTGGATCCACAGCTCCTCTTTAAAACCATCAGCCACTGTTTCCCAAAATTGCTTCATCTGTAGCCGTTCCTATGACAGCTCCATGTCCTGAATAAAGGTGTCTTCACACCAAACGTGATTCATGCGGCAGAAGCGGCCAGTTTCAATGTTAAGTCAATGGTACGGACGCGACATGAGGTGATCTGAAGTCTCGAGACGTGATTTAAGCAACGGGCGCGGCGTGAAGGTCCGGCAGCAGCTCGATTTGAGTGACGCGCCACGAATCGGGTGGTGCAGCCAAAATGTAAACATCTGAAGTTTGACAGGTCGCTGCATCGCATCTGCCAATCAGGAACTCAGCTTTGGAAACGTGACTTTTTCAGTAACTCGATCAGCAGGTAGAATACTAATCCAAAGCGAGCATTTTTGTCCAGAACTTTCATGTTTTTCATTTACCCACTGGAGCCGCAGGTTTGCAAAGCGCATCCGGCTACTTTGGGGTGAAAGTGGGGTGCGGAGGTTGCCGACTCGGGCCGAATCGAGACATTAAAAAAAAAAGGAAAAGGCTCTCCTTATTTTATTTTTCCCCCTTGGGTTAATACGAGACAGTGAGCCTTCAAGGTTAGTCACAGAAACACGGTGGAAGCGGCTGTCATACAGACACAGCCTTTGTACCGGGAACATCTTTTAATCATCATATAAACCCAAACATGGAGACATGATTACCAATGTTTTTGTAGAATTCTTCACTATAAATAAACCTGATTTCTCTACATCGTCTGTAGCTTTCATACTTTTAAGTGAGATATCCACAGACAGAGATGGTAGCTCCTCCCACACCATGGTGTCAAACCCAGGAAGTCATGTTTTGACAGGCGACGAGCAACAAATTTGTCACGCAACGCAAGAGGAGCGAAGACGCAAAAATTGTCGCGTTCGGTGTGAGTGCACCTTAAGACGCCAACGTCTCCTTTGATGGAGGATGAGTGCCAGTAAATTTGCTGTAAATCAAAGTATCGGTTTTGAATGTCTTATATGTGCTTTTTCACATAATTATGATTTAATGGAAACAGTTTAATTACAAAATTGTGTTTTTTTTTTATTTACATTTCTAGAATTGCAATGGAAACGCAGCTATTATTGGTTTATTTTGAAGGACCTAATTCATCGACCTAAAATTGATCTTTAGCCAAAACTTCAACCAGAGTGACTCAGATAAATACTTAGTACTGAACAGTGCAGGTGAATTTCCCGTAAGATAATTAAGCAAGTAAACAAATCTACTCATATTTCAGTTTGATAAAGTTCTGCCAACTTTTGTTTTTCTAGAAGGACACTGTCAAACCGTAAAAAAAAAAAAAAAAATGCCTACTAAAAATAGCTGATTTCTTATCAGGAAGATCAACACAGGCGGAAGAAACCTCAGAAATCAAAATCTCCCTCCTACTAAAAGCATTTTAGCTAAAATTAAAGACGTTGGTGAAAATAATACTAGAGTTTCCTTTGCTTTACTTGAAAAAAGTATGAAATTTGTGAGCCACATGGTGAAAAATCTTCTCAGCACAAAGCAAATGTTCAGTCAACATGTTCTCAGAGACTAAACAAAAACATATCAACAAGTCACAAGCAGCCTTCAGACGTTTTAAGCCAAAAGGAGAAAAATAACACCAATCAGGTGTTTAAAGCAAAAATCTACTTCAATAATGGAAAAAATAGGGACTACTTTTTCTACATTTTTGATTGGGAGATAAAACAAAAACCCTACAAAAGCTGGCGACCTAAAGTTTGGAGATAAAACAGAAGAATTAAGATAATATTTTTAGGGTAGAGGGCTGGTGATGATGACCCGATGTTTTATAAGGACACGACCTTTGCTGCGGATGGATATGTAGGGAAATCATTGTTTAAGCTAGCTAACAAATTAAGTGATGTAGCTAAAGTGGGGGGTTGCAGCGTTTCTCCGGTTTAGGTTAACGCCGACGAGCAAACCCCCCTGCCGCTAGCTGAAGTCATGCTACATGGTTAGCACCCCGGCGGCAGCCACAAAGCTGCACAGCTGTCCGTAATGTATTCAAATCTAAATATGCACTACCTGTAAAAACTGCGACGGCGCTCCACGGTCCGCGCGCGGAGGGGGGAAAAAATCACACAAAATGCGTTTTCGTTTGGTGGTTATAGTCCCATGCGCCAGAGCGCCTTCATCTATTGTCTGAAGGAGAGGATGAGCGTTAACTCAGATGTCTGCAGCAGGAGCTCTCCCCTTTCGGTCTGTCTGTAAAAGTACGACTTCTAACCGTTACCGTAACGAATCAAATACACGCGCGCACGCTTTTTTAGCCATTAAAGAAACAAAGGGAAAAAATACTACAAAATCATTTGCTATCATACCCAAAAGTAAGTAAAATGTAAAGATAAAAAAACTAGATTGCATTATAACTTATTACTCAGTAGTTCATTATGCAATCTTGTAAAATAATAAGTACTTTACTGACTCCTAGTGGACAGTAACGGTCACTGCAGGAGGAGGCCCCCTGCGCGCTATCAAAATACTTACGGTAGTGCTCAATATATAGGACGTAAACTCTAAAAAGAATTAATAAAATTACATATATTTTAAGAACTAGTGGCAATTACGTAATATAAGTATGTCATTTAATTATTGAGGAAGATTAAAATTATCACGAAAGTGTGAGGGTCAATAAATAAAATATGTTAAGTAATTCTGACACACTCCACACCAGTAGGTGGCGGTAACAAACGCCGTTTACCATCCGCCACAAGGCTACACACGAAGAAGAAGAAAAGAACCAATCAGCTTCCACTAAGGGTGGGTTTGGTTTAAGGAAGATAGCGGACCATTGATATATATCAATGTAGCGGACAAATATCTTTCCGACCGCATAATAGAGGGGGAAAATGTAATTTATTTAATAATAAATATATATATTGCTTTGTTATTTGTTCGAGGTGGACAAAAAGAATAATATGATGGCCAGGGGGACGACAAAAACAATAAAGTAAGTCTATAATCAGGCTGCTAACCTGTTAGCAAGATGCTATGAGAGCTAGCTTACGGTATTGCCGGAAATTAAACAGCTCCTAAATGCTAACACGCATTCAAATGTTTGCTTGTCAACATCGTAGACGTGTGTGCTTGTGAAAAACGTCAAATTGGTGCGTTTACAACTTGTTTTTGGTCCGTATTTTGCTTAAAATGGTAAACAGCTTAACTCCATATTTGATTTGCAGGTGGTAAAATGTCCCTGGCTCAAAGGGTGCTGATGACTTGGGTTTTTACCCTCCTCTTCCTCATCATGTTGGTCCTCAAATTGGACGGAAAGGTACAGAATAAAGACCCTATCCAGTAAAAATTGTGTTTTTACGTGTTGTAGCATTGTTCTCACGATGGAGAACATATATTAAGAAAATTAAGCATTAAATAGCATATTTATGTATTTTTAAAAAATTGTTACGAATCAGGAGCAGATGAGAAAATGTGATTTATAAGAAGTTTGTATTAAGTAGAAGCTACAATCAGCATGTTCCACTACGGATTAAAACATACAGAACTCCTGATTCCCTTTTCCTCAGGTACAGTGGAACTGGTTCCTCATCTTCCTCCCCGTCTGGGTTTTCGATGGCATCCTCATCCTCATGCTCGCCATAAAGATGGCGGGTCGCTGCAAGCCCGGCTACGACCCACGAAACGGCTCGCCGGACCTGCGCCTGCGCTGCTGGTACCTGACGGCCATGCTGCTGAAGCTGGGCTTCTGCTTGACCCTGTGCGCCAAACTGGAAAAACTGGCAGACGTAAAGCTGACGTTTGTGTGCATCCCTCTGTGGACCATGCTACTGGGAGCTCTGGTGGAACTGGGGCTGAATATATTTCCTGAAAGACGAGAGGTTTAAACTAAAAGTCGATCTGGAGGTGAAATGTTTATGTGATGTAACTTGAATTGTTTTCAGGGATCATGTGATGAACTGGGAGTTGGTCTGTTCACTTTAAACTGGTTTATAGTGGTTTGCTGTATCTTTAAAACAACAAATTCAACACTAGAGAAAGTTTTATTTATTCATAATTAAGCTTTAATTTTTTTCTCCTAACTTTCCAAATGTACAGTGTAAATATTATGAATGCTGTTGTAATTTTGAGGCTGTATTTGTGTCATTTTGTTCTTTATTTGCCAAACATTTTAGCATTTTTACGTGAAGGCAGAACATTTGAATTTGAGAAGTGTTTGCTTTAGAAAACCTGAATCATGTCTCTAAATGCTTTATAATTTTGCCAAATTAAAATTTACGTTAAAGCTGTAACAGTATTGAGCTGAAATCCTTACCAGCATCCTAATGCTGGCTGAAATAGTGAATTTGTGAAAGTCTTTGATTCTTTCCCAGTATTTTGCATTTCATTGAAAGAGATTTTATGAATGGTAATAAATGATTTAAGCAACATGCTGTTGTGAGGTTTGGATGATTCGTTTTTGTGGTGCAAAAAGTAACTGGCATTTCCTAACTCTTGTTTTTCATTTTTCTGCAAATCAGAGGATTGTCGTCATGGAAAGCACCCTTGTGATATGATCTGAAATGAACTGGGAGGCAGCCAAAATGTGCGTGTGTTCACTTGTGTTTCCTTTTAAGGGCAGTTTAACTGTCGACCTGCAGATGAAGTACATGCTCCGCTCGATCATGCAACACCTAAAGAAGGCAAAAAATTGCACAATCCTTACAAAAAAAATAAAGAGGCGTCATTTTTTTCCTTGGAATAATCCGACTAAATCGGTAAAACTATAGCTAGCTTAAAGCTACTAATATGCTTTAAGTTATATAAACATTTATTTTACTATATTAGAAGGATTTGTGAAAAAAAATGAAAATTAGGTTTTGAAGTACATTTGACCTACATGCACAGACCTAAATGTGGTTGCAGCTGTTTTTGTTGTTGAAACAAACTTTTTTTTCATCATTTAGACCTTCAACACTCAAGTCATTTCAGTCGGTTTCTCAACCTTTAGAGAATAAGACAAGGATCTGTATTTATTTTATTTTCACTATTATGATAAATATAAATGGACAGTTTTTTATGTATACAAGTGAAAAAAGGAGAAAATAACTTCCAAATATTAATAGTTTATAATTTTTCATATAGGTTTGCCTTTCAAAATAAAAGCATTTGTCAAACAAGGCCGTCCTAATGCTGCAAATGTAGTAGTAGGTAATCTGATTTTTATCGTTTGTGGTGCATCTCAGCCAGAAATTCATACATTTAGCAAACAAAAATTAAATCAGAGTGACCCTAACTGTTTTGTTTTAACTATAAGGTTCAGTTAAAACCCTTGAATTTGTTAAAAACTGTTAAAAATCTGCCATATAATCCAGTGCGCTGTAAAACTAATTTTCTGTGGATAAAGATCGAGTTAGTTTACTTGACTTTTGTTTTTTTTTTTTTTTTAATGAAAATTTTTTTTTTTCTTTGACCAGAACCACAATGGAGGGGTAAGAGCGCTACGTGCAGCTGTGGTTTATGACTTTCTATAGAGGTTTGTCTGACATCCTTTCAAAATAAAAGACAGCAATCATCACATTGGCCAGTTTTAGCAAATGGAGTAGTGGGTAATTTAATGTCAGTATACTTAAAAAAAAAAAAAAGAGTTTTACTATTTTTGGTGCATCTCAGCCAAAAAATCCTTCTTTTTAACTTTACAGTAACAGTTTTTTTTTTTTGCTGCTTGTTTGTACTCAGCTACAATAACTGAGCAACACATTCCAGGATGCATCACCGCTCTCCGGTAGAAGACACAAACACTTCTTTCTTCCGCTGAACCTTTTATTAGCTCGGTTCATATTTAAAGTAGAAACCACACTACAAGTTTTGTCCTCTTTACAAAACTTCTTATGTACACTACAGTGCTGACAGTTCAAAATAAAAACTTGAAATGAGAAACAAACTTGCGATAAATAAACTCTGTGAAAACAAACGCGAGTCCCTGAGGACGCCTTTGTTTTCTAACGTAACTTTTGTCACATTTTGTACAAAAAATATATAGAAGTTCCTGTCATGTTTCTGTAACATCTAAAAGCATTAAAAGAGCTGCAGAGCGCCTGGCAACGAGTCTGTAATTACTGACTTGATGTTCCCAGAGCGACACAGAGAAGAGTTCTGTCTTCAAAAACAAAAGTTCTTTTGAGGCATAAAAAAAGAAGCTAAGGCGTTATCTTTCATACTGTTTTCAGGCTTGTGGTGAGACAAATTCAGGAAAAATACAACCTTGCTTTTAGGTTTTTCCTTTCCGATCCTAAACCTCAGGAATCCAGAGGCCTTTCGGTAGATTTGAGACCATTTAAGGCGGAAATGTTCCAGAGAAAACGTAAAAGCGGGACAGAACTCCAGCCGTGTGTGTCTCTGGACCTTTGAGTAGTTCAGCAGTTAAACACAGGCACTGGGGAAATGTTGAGGGCTACATTAGCAAGTGGGCTGTTAAAAAGTAAAGCTCAGCGAGGGACATGCACTCGCACGAGAGAGTCTTCACATAAACCTCTTAGTTTCAATGGACTTTTAAAAACAAACACATGGGAGCACTTCAGTCCCCGCTTGATAAATAAACACTTAAAATACAGGAACACTGTAGAGAAACTGGACTTCAGATAAATAGATAAATAGTGCTTTGGAAAGGAGCTCTCGACAGTGTGCCTTCCGTTTTTTAAAGTGTGAATTTGATCTTAAAAGTCTCAGAAGAACCTGAAATGTCCTCGTTGATAATCTGGCGTAAAGTTTTTCCTCCGACTGTATTTACACGAGTTGATATTAGAAAGTGCTGCAGAGTTCCCAGCTGGGAAGTCCTGACCTCCTGCATGCGTGTATTGCTCTGTGAATGACGGCTGTCTGACGCGTTCAGGTGTCCAGAAAAACTGTCGGACTGATGGGCTTCTAGGACGCTTTTTGTGGTTTCGGTTGTTTTCCTGAGACTCTGGAGGCCGTTTCTCGCTAGGGTCCAATTCTGCATTAGCTGCCAAGAGAGAGCCTGGCGCCGGGAAACTAGGACGCTTCAACACAGCCGAGAACCACAAAAAGAGAACTGAAGTTCTGAGAGCAGCTGAAGGCTACTCCAGGCTTAATGTAGTGATGTTTTTAAATTATGATTTCAATTTATTGTAGGAAGTCTTTTAAAAATAGATTCTTTCCTTTGCAGACTTTAAATAAAACTGATAGAGCGTCTGCTGCTGGAAATGAAATGTGCTCAGAGGAAATTAAAAATCCCTGTGTGGCCCAACTTGGGGTCAACTTAAATATTGGAAGCGTTAGCTGCAACTTTTGATGAAAAGTCTTCCAAAAAATGTTCCTATTTTGTTTCTTCATTCAATGGGTCGCAGGTGATCTGATATATCCTGGGGTAGCTCCGCCCCCTCAGGACAAGCAGACAGCAGTTTGGCAGACCGGGTCGATTAGGGCTGAACTAAAAACCGTTGCACACTTTGATGACTCAAAGACCCCCCCCAGATTTAAAAACAACAAAGGTTGGGTCCAGCAGTCTGGGATGAGAGTGACTCCGCCCCCTCCCTCCTTTGTACAGGTTTACAGGACGGCCGACAGAAACCCTTTACAGTCATGTTTGCACCAGTATGTACAAAAACTCTTAGAAAATCTGCTTCTGCTCCTCATCGTGCCGCGGCGGAGGGGGGAATAAAGA
>NC_050534.1:11946728-11948372 GCF_002922805.2 Oryzias melastigma | reverse complement strand
CAGTGGGGGCTGGAAGTACGGCGGGGACTGGGTGGTGACGCCCGCCAGGTGGACTGAGTGTGGAGGCCCAGTTTGACCCAAGTAGGAGTTTAGGGTCTGTGGGGGGAGGCTAGGAGGTCTGTGGGGCAGATGGGGAGGAGCCAGAAGAGGAGAGAAAGAGGGAGGCAGCATCTGGGAGAGGTGAGGAGGAGGAGGAGGTGGGAGGAGTTGAGAGTATTGCTGCATGTAGAGTCCTCGCCTGCCGGTGTCAGGCGGCGGTGGCGGCGGGTGCATCTGCACCTCCGCAGAAGTCCTGGAGTCCGAGTCGGGAGCCCACCGGTCGGGGAGCGTCCGGGTGTCCGTTTGAGGCGTCTGCGCATCCGCAGGAGGCGGCAATGTTCGAACCTCCGACTGCGGCGCGGTCCGCGCGTCTGAAGGGACGGCCGGCGTCGGGTGGACATGGTCCTTGGGGGGCTCTGGCCGAGAGGAAGCGTAGGGGAGAGTTTCCGATGGGGGAGAGGAAGAGGAGGGCTGCTCCGCTGAAGGTGAAGAGGTAGAAGACGGAGGGGGGGCTGCTGCTGAGGGTGCAGCCGCTGCGGAGGTGGAAGACGATTTGGAGGCGGAGCAGAAGGAGGGTTTACTGGAAGACGTCCTGCTGCCAGAGGGATGCTGAGGAGGTTGGGAGGAGGCTTTGGGATTAGGATCCTGATGAAGAGGAGAGTAGGAGAGCCCTGGCAGCGTCAGAGGAAGACGAGATTTGTTCTTACAGACGGGAGGAGTCACACATTCCGTCTTCACTTGTGGGAGATCTTTCTCAGCAGGCGGAGAACACAACGGCTGATCGGCTTGGGGAGGAAGCGACATCCCATTTTCTGCCACTTCCTCCTTTACTTCTTCTTCCTTCTTTGCTGCTTCCTCCTCCTCCTCTACTTCCTGCTTCACTGTCCCAGTTCCCGCCTCCGACTCTCCCTTCACCTCCCTCTCCGGCTCTCCTTCTCCTTGGTGGTACTGCCGGAGGCGGACGTGCCAGGCCAGGCTGCAGACGGCAGACACCGTCTTGAACTGGTGGATCACGTTGCGCGGTATGAAGTACACGTCGTCGTGACACAGGCGGATGCGGGCGTAACGGATGCCCTCCCGCCGCAGCTGGTTGAGTTTGGCGTCGTCCACCCACTGCACGCACTGTGAGGAGAAGGTCAGAGGTCACATGACCAAATGAAGAGGTGCTGACAGTAGATGAGAAGTGACATTTAGTCTAAAGGCTAAGCAAAGGTATGAACACGAGCTCATAACACTTGAAAAAAGAAATTAACAAAATGTAACAGAGTTAAACTATTTTTTCAATAAACTGAACAGTAAAGCTGCATTTCTGTACTTCTGAAGTCCTGTTTTTAAAACTCATCCTTAGTTTGGCCTTTGTCAATGGTTTTGGACCTCAGGACAAACGCTAAATCCTAACATTTTTCCCGTCACATGACAGAATTTAACAAACGACTCTTTGTAGAAGAATCAGAAGGCAGCAGAGTGAAGAGGACGCTTCTTTTTGTACAGAAAACAGACAAACCACATGAAAAAGCACATTACAAAAAACTACAGGGAAATTATCTCAGACTGTTAGTTTTTTGGGTGTTTTATTTTAGTAAAAAGCATATCTCTAAATCTGTA
>NC_050534.1:11937322-11946672 GCF_002922805.2 Oryzias melastigma | reverse complement strand
TATTAAAAATAAAAAAATAGAGAAATTTTTCAAAAAGCAGAACTGATAAATAAGAGATTGCACATCTTATTAGGCACTTTAATGTACATTATAACCCAATAAATAATCAGTAAAGTATGACAAATCAATGTTGCTATGGATTTCCGATGCTGCGTTTTCACCACTAGGTGGCAGCAACAAACATGGGTTTGAACCGTCACACTATGGGGGAAATCCTGCATCTAGGTTGAGATATGAGCCATACTAATGCCAGTGTGTGATGCATCACCTGAGACAGGGGGGGTTCATGCAAGTCCAACTGCAGCCTCTGAACCACATAAGGGAAATCCCCAGCATGGAAACACACAACATCTTTGGTTACACGTGGCGGCTCCAAGCTGGAAACAAATAAAAACACAAGGCAGGGAGGAGATAACGGAGGGATTATATGCTAACCGTCACACGGTAAGTTGTGTAAACATTGAGCTGTCACCTCTAAACAAGCAACGCTAACGTGGCATTAATTTTTTTTTGTTCTCGCTGCTCACCGGTCTACAGGGCAGACGGCCTTCAGCACCCCCACAGCTGCTGTGGTCTGCCGATCGAAACCCTGCCCGATGTGGTCGGCGTGGGCCCGAGTCCGGTCTTCAAACAGCATCTCTCGGGGCTCGCTGGTCCTGGGCAGCGACTGCAGCAGGTTCTTTACTTCATTGGTGGAGCTGAGAGGAAAAAAAATGTCCAACTTTATTCATTTGAAGCTAAATGGCTGAAGCTGAATGGACAGCTGGCAACACACATTTATATATATTTAAAAAATTGTTGGATAATAAAGTAAATTATGCCGTCACTGATGCAAGCTAAAAAAAAATAGAGATTTTAAGTAATTTCTAGGTATTTTCTTGTCAAAATATATGGTTGTAACTTATCAAAAAGAGAAATCCCAAACAAATCCAGACAGAGTAAAATTACCCAGAGGCTCTCTCTAACCATATAATATATTTAAAGCAACCGTCTCTTAAGCTGTTATTTAACAGAACATTATTTAAACATTAAATATTAATCACATGTTCTCCAAATGGAAAAAAATAGCAATAAGTCTTTTATTTATTTAGCAAAAAATAACTCAAATGACTTGATTTTAAATGGAATTTCTGTGACAGTCGAGGTGTTCTCTCTTGGCTTCATGCATGCAGACTGAACAGCTGAGGAGCCGAACAATGGAAGTACTGCAGTCAGCTCGCTGCTGAATCAGTGACTCACACAGGAGCTGTAGTCACATTCAAACGGGAGTGTAAACACACACACACACACACAGAGAATCCAGCAGATTCCTTAGAGAGCATAACACAAGCGTAGACGGCGAGGCTGCTTTACTGAACTGTGCGTTCATTCATTTCACAGATAAGACGAGGAGCATGAGCTGGTGGAGGAGGGATGGAGAAGTGGAGGGAAATAGCGCAGGGTTGAAACCACACACACACACAGATCAGTGTGTGCCGGCTGCAGCCTGACATGAGAGAGTGAAACAGTGAGAAAAGTGCTGCTGAACATGCACATCGTGGATGACATTTGAAGTCCAGCATGTCCTAAAGGTCTTTAAATATCATACGTGTGTGAGGTCCTTCAGTTCTGCAGCCCGTTATGAATATGTGCGTCAGGTTAGACTCCTGTATTTATGCTCAGATAAAAACGGCTCTGAACAATAAAGGCAGAATAAATAGCAGCAGTATGAGCTGGTGATGGGGAAAAAAGATAACGGAGGCGGAGGGTTTAGGAGATAAAGCGGCAAAAATAATAAAAAAAAAATATGGGAAAGAGCAGGAAAAAAATAGTGTAAATGTACACATTATAGTTTATATTTCAGTACTTCAACTCAATTATTGTACACAAAGCAGTACAGGTAGAACATGAAAACAGTCTCCAGTGCCAACATTCAATTGTTGCTAAACTCTAAAACCCTGACAGTTTACTAAAAACTGAAGGACTGGCTTGTTCACATTACATAACCACAACAAAAAATTTATTTCTAGGATTAAAAAAAAATTCCAGAGCTTTTTCACTGAAATAATCAAAGAGAAAACCAGCATGAGTGTAAAAACTAATCGATTTGTATTCCTACAATCTTGCCAGATCAATCTGTTTGAGGCAAGTTGTTAACCAAATCAACCTTTACAAACTAATCAATTGTATAGATGTTGGAAAATACCATTTGGATTGAGATGTAGATTTTTATTTTACTATAACCTCAATTCACAGACATAATAGCACCAAAAAATGATCAACCCATCATTACGGTACAATGTGTACCTTTTGATTTTAGAAAGACATTAATTCTTTTTTACTTATTTGTTTGTACATGTATTTAATTTACACTTGCAAGAAACACAAGAATCTGTTTCTGTTCAGTACCAGGTATTTATCTCTGAGTCACGCTGGTTGATGGTTTGGCTAAAGATGTCCTGGATTGCATCGATCAAACCAATATCGGCGTTGAATCGGATCATCAACCACAAATTATGATACAAATCAAATGGTTAAAATAAATTGTTACACCCCTAAAAACCAGAAACTTTTTTTCTTGTGCTCAAATGAAAGTGCATTTAAAAACTGTAAACAAAAACCTAAACATCACCACTTTCACTTTCTTTAGTCCATCAGTTTTCAATACAAACATTTAATGGCTCGCATACAAAGATAAAACATTTGATATGTCCTCTTTACGATCTCAAAAAAAGCAGCGTGAGCTTCAGAGCATAAGTGTAATAATAACCACCTTAAATCAAGTTAAAGGAGGAGATAAGGAGAATATTTCAGAAGTATTTCCACTTGAATATCTACCTTTATTGAAACATCCCAAACACAACAGAGGCTGGGATTACCGTTTTAAAAATGACTGCTTTAATTGCAGCTTTAATGCTGTAACAAACACAAAGCTTGATGGGAACGCTAATGACTAAACAAGCAGCAGCTAATGAAAGTGTGAGGCCCACGTTTGGCTGGTAGCCATGTAAAGAAGCGGCTGATGTGAGGATGATCTCATCCGAGCGGTGAGCCGCATACCGCTAACATAACAAAAACACGCATGCTCTCACTCGCGGCCTCTCTTACAGAAACCACTCGCTTGTGTTGGAGGCATAATGCGAACAACAGTGGCACAGGCAGAGAGAGGGGTAATTGCTTCATCCGCCGGTGTTCGACAACAACAAAGCTTCACACCGTTACAAGGGCTGCAGCTTCAAAAGGCAAGTGTGCTACTTTTTTTCTTTTTCCCTCCACAATCAGTCCTCCAGGGCAGCCAATGAAAAGCACAAGAAGCTGGCTCAGGCAGACAGCACTCAAGACTTGTATCCAGCATAAACAGCAGCCACAGAGACTAAAATATCCATCTCGTGGAAATTATTTCTGGGTGGATTCGTGCAAAAAGTGAAGAAGAAGTGACAGTCAGACTCACCGTTTTCTTTTAAAAGGAGACTTTGGTACGTCTGCTACTGGTATCATCTGCTCTCCAGGTCTGACCCACATTATCGGACCGTCGTCGCTCTCTGTGGGACTCATGTGACTTAGACTGGAGAGCGTCCCCCAAGGGAGCGTCAGCTGCAGCCACACAAACAAGGTCGGAATGTGAAAGTGGGCAGGTCTGATTACAGTGTCAATCTGTTTCATCACCGGAGCCTCAAGTGTTGTAGATCAAAATGGTCAAATTAAAATCAAGTTTACAAGTTTTTGCTCTTTAAAGACTTTTTTTAAGCCATGATCCACTCTGATCGTCTTTTGATCTAGTTCCCGGTGATCTTTTAATTATGATTATGCTGTTTGAGCCAAAAAAAAAAAAAAAATCTGTCGTCTTTTAGGACATAGTTTCTGCAAAAATATAGTCTACCATCTATCTAAAGATTTAAAGTTATTCAAAGCTATTTGACTTATTTTACACCCTATAAAAAGAGTTTTTATCATTAGATAATTCATTTCCATACTTATGTGCTCCTCCAAACCTAAAATATGCTCTGTTAAAGTGAAAGTCCACTTTTTCCCCAAACCGCTGCTGCTCCTTTAATCCCCTTCCTCATTTTCCCACATGCTGTCAGTTTATCTACCCAGCTGTTGTTCAGGATTACACACTCACCTTTAGGAAGGGAGACTCCTCCAGCATCCCGAGGAATTCAGGGAAGTAATCCCCAACCTCCTCATCCACGGCTCCCACCAGGCTGATCTGTCTCATAGCTCCGGCTCTGTACGTGCCGTGACTGTACGTTCTCTTCACCTGATAAAGGAGATTATACGAGATCAGTATACGCAGATCCACTGTGCATCAAAACACATAAATGCATCAACAGTAATGTTTTCTTTCTGTCGGGACATTGACATTTGAACCGAGACTTTCAAAACACACATATGGAGGATGTTGATCATGACTGGGTGTGAAAATAGACGTTGTGTTGGCGGCTTCACTTGATGCTTCTGCTCCACGGATGGATGTGACTCACTCAGCAGACTGTTTGCTGCTTTCCACTCGGCTGACAGAGCCGTGTGCATGTGTGTGACTGCCGTCCCCTCGGCCCTCAACAGTGTCTCTGTTAGTGCATGTGTCTGCCGTACGTGCAGCCTCTGCCCTGCGTGCTGCACTCTTGGCGGATCTGGATCAGCGAGTGTGTGCGTGTGTGCAGTGCTGTGTATTTGTCGAATCCTTGGCTGCGCGCCTCCAGTGAGTCACCGCCTGACAACGAGGCGGAGATAAAGGGAGACAGAAGGGGAGAGAGACGGCGGTGAGGAAGAGGAGTCCGGAAACGGAGGAGAGGAAGAGCGCGGGGAAGCAAAACAGATGGAGAGAAATGGTGAAGAAAACAAAAAGATGGTTAAAGGAGACGAGCTGCGTTAGGAATAGAACACAAGCTGGAGAGGGAGATTACAGCTAAATAAAAATAACAGAGGAGGAAAAATAATGATTCAATTTGAACAATGATTCAATTCATATCAGAATTTGTGGTTGAGGATCTGATTCATAGTCAATATTGGTTCATTTTGAATAATAACATGAAATAAAAAAATACAATTAAAAATGTGTTGTAAAGAAATAAAAACTGAAGAAAAATTCTGATATGTGTATTTATAAAAGATGAAAATATCGTGAAGTTTTTCATTTCTACATCCAGATTTATGCATAAAAATCCAATAAGTTCATAGCAACAGTATAGTATTGCCAATAAGTTCCAGAACTGATTCAATTTGATTCACCAGAGCCTGGATCAATTCAATGTCATTTTTTTAATTAAATTGAGTTTACACAGTTTACACATTTGTTTAGAAATACATGAATAATCCAAAATTTTTTTGAAGATTTTCATATTACTCTGATACAGTTCAGATACTGTAAAATGTGTAAAATGTATTAATTAAATAATAATGAGATTATTAAAACCATACACTGTTACATGGATTCTTAAACAAAGCGCCAACAATTGTTCTGCATCTCCTACAAGCCGTTTCAGTTTGGCCACTAGGTGGCGATCGCGATACAGCATTAGACCTTATTCCAAAAGTAGAAGAAAGTATGAGCAAAAAATGGTTCTTTAGACCAAAAATGGTTACTTTAAAAATGTTTCCTTAAAAGAGTTTGGAAAATTTATGCCTGTGAGTTTATAAAGATGTTTATTTAGTCAGCAATGTGTGTTTAGGTTGATCGAGCGTTAGCATTAGCCTTCCTATGGGAATTCCCATTATACGTTAGCATTAGGCTGGCGGACTTTAACTTTTGCTCTATTAAATTTAGATCGATTCAGATCATTTAATCGATTTTATCAACCCAGCTCCACATTTAATTATAACTATTTCACTTTATTATTTAAAGTGCAAACTGGAGGGATGTTTGTTTGTTGTTTCCACCTCATTTCATAGCATCTGTGCTTTAAGACGGATGACAATGATGACTAAGAGCCTGGAATATTTAGTCCACACATATAAAGACAGAACTTTAAATAGCCTCTCTGAGTCACTGACCTAAATACTGGCAGAAAAAAAAGTGTGTGAGAGTTTGTGTGCAAACACGGAGTTCACATCAACTGAAAACCTCCAGCTCTTTTTTTTCTATGCATACATTTATCTGCACAATTTTAATTAGCTGTTCTTAAGGAGGTATTTCTGTACGTGCGTGTTTACATGTGCATAATTTAACAGCTCAATAATCCCCCGGGCTGTTTGCAAATAGATCAGTCTCAAATCAGAGAAGGAGCATTCTGAAAAAAACCCTTTCTTCAAATAGACACACAGCAGATATCCAAGAAAATACAAAATCTGAAATCAATTCTTTTACACTGGGAACTATGCAAAGATTTTTTTAGGCAATCAAGACATTGCACCAGCTTTTAAGTTGTTTTAAATTACACTGTTCCAAACTTTTATCAAAATCAGCACAGTTAGGAATTATTTTGCCTCATTAATAGAAATGATCTAAAAAGAAGAAGAAATCATTAGATCAAAATCATTTTGCTCCTAACTCTTAACAACAGAAAAAAATGGTTTTAGACTTGATAAACTCCAATTGCACCGTTTATATTTTTAAAATCATTATTTTAAAGTTCAACAAATGTTTACAAGTTAGGCTGGCATTTATTGTCATTATTTTGGAAACAAAAATGTAGATTTCTTTTCTAAAAATAAGTACTGGTTTTAGATTTTCTGAGGATTTACTAGGATGGCCCAACTTGCACAAAGATGGTATTCTCATTTGTTAGCCTTTTGTTCTAAAATGATTCATTTCTACTTATAACACTGGTTTTTGTCACTATAATCAAAATAACTACAATTAAGTAAAAAAAAAAACACAAACTACAAACCATTTACGTAGAACTAGCAAAATAATACTTATTACTGGGCTGTAAAACATTTAATTTTTTCCTTTTTGAATGCTTTTGTGGAACTCTTGGCTTCTAGATTTTCATATCTTAATATGATGCTTGCTTGATGGACAGATAATGTTACTACTTTCTAGTGATTTCCTTCTTAAGATTAGTGTTATTTTCCTATTTTCACAGTGTAGACAGTTCTGTCTATGTGTACAATCATGTAAACTCATTGCAGTTTTACTTGCATCTGTTTTCTTTTCTTTTTTTTAATCAGTGTCTGTATTTTTTCTATAAACGTCTAAGGCCCTCAGTGGGAAGTCTATTAGATCCCTGTTGCCGGCGTGCCCTCTGGTTAAATCTGTAACAGCGATCCCCGTCTTTCATCACTTCACACCAACACAGTCCACGTCAAAGTCTCGCGCCTCTCTCTGACCCTTCTGCAACCCGTCCACGTCTTCCTCAGCTCTTAGTGTCTCTCTTTGAAGGAGTTACGCTCAGTCAGACTATAGACTGCTAAGTCTATTAGTCCATTACCGCTCTTGCGTCACAACAAAGCTTCTGGCTGCTGATGGCTGCCTCAGACATAACTGGACAAACTCGTCAGTTAAAACGCCCTTTTGGCTTAGTTCCATTTGAAACCAAGCAAATCCACAAACAACCTTTCACTAGGAACATAATTCTGGAGCACGGAAATGCCTTAAATAGCATATTATTAACTAATCTGATGACTTTAAAATGCCACATTTAAAGATAAAACAAATCTCCCCTACAGAGCAGGTATCAAGAAAAAAGCTGCTTAATTAAAGCTTTTATTTTCACTCAGATTTATTTCTATTTTTTTTTTTGTAAATGCTCCTGGCTCCAAACAAAAATCTAATCAACTGCCTCCATAGTGCATCCTGATTAAAAGGAATCTCTATGAGGGAATAAACAGCAGCAAACAAAGTGTGAAATGGAAAAAAGATGATTTTTAAAGTCTTTTTAATTGAGATGTGTTCAATTAAGTCTAACAGTTCTGAGGCACAACAGAAGACGACTAATAAAAGGTGCTTACGCTGAATTTTTTAAACACAATTCAGCTACACCGTTTATTTATAAAATACTGTCTTTTTCATTGAAAATATTCAAAAGTAAAAGGGAGATAAAACACATTTTGGGTGTCAAAGACAGTTGATGTGTTTTATAAAAAAAGCAAATTAAACCAAAACAGCCTTCTAAATCTGAATTGAACTTCTTTCAATAAATGATAAAAAGGTTGACTTAATATATTCAGTTAAAGCTGATAAAGTGATGATAGAACAGGCAGCTCAGAGACAGATGCATGAGGTGGGCTCTGATCAGATTGGCTTCTGGGAAATATGTCTAATAGAGGCTGATATTTAACAATTTATCATTTTTGAAATTTTAACTGTGTGAATTGCAAGAGCCTTCCGTTGCTTTCCCAGGACATAAACTGCTTTAAGCTGCATGTTATAGGAGCAGTAATACATATTTACATGTCTGAATGCTCAGGATAGACCCAGAAGTGTCAAAGTCTCAAATCAAAGACTGCAGACTCACTGACAAAAAAAAAAAAACACACACATCTAAATTAATACCAGACAGTTTGTGAAAAGCTAAGATTTAGCTAATAAGTAGATTCATTATACTACAACTTTTAAATTATGCAATATTTGCTTTATTTTCTAGGTTAAATGAAAATGTGTAATGAACTAGATTCTATCTTTCTCATTTATAGTCAGTGCAAATGTCACTGTGGCTGCATGTCACCATGTCTTTGAAGTTGTCTTTTGAAAGTGTAAAGAGCTGCTAAAGCTGTCCCCGTTACTCCTGAACGTCACCCACGTAACAATTACAACTAAAAACATTTTAATTCAATTGGTTTTAAGTGTGTCAGAAGTAAAAATGTACATTTTGTTTATGTTTTAGATTGATATACTTGTTGCATTGAGTGGTAATTTATTTTAAATATTTGTACTTCAATTTAGCTGAAAATAAATGTTTTAGTTTGTAAAATTGTCAACAAAAGTTTTGAATAAAACTGTATAATTCAATTTATGTTGGCAAATAACTACACAAAGGATATAAACCTTTGATAACTCCTAAAAAATACAATCCGTTTTAGACAGAAATAAGACCAATAAAAAGCTGAACTTTGCATGTTTGACCCAAAAATTCTGCTGCTGTTAATTTGTTTCTACGCTTGGTGACTAAACGAGAACAAATGACTTCTCAGCTTAGGCACACTGTGTGTTAAACTGCAGGGTTGCTGTAAGAATGCAGAGTGCTAAAATCCCCCATGATCATTACCACCACTAAAAAATGGGTTCAGCAAAGTCCTGAAATCAAAACAGAGCAGCTCCTGCGCCTGCAGTCACGTTCTGAACACCACAAATTTACTGTCGACTCCAGGAGAATGGTAACCTCAAAAATGACAAGCATTAGCACTTTCTCTTTCGTATTTTTCTCCTCCAGATTGAACAGAAAGCAGCTGTTCAGTCATATAGGGCTACAACACAAAAAAGGAAACTG
>NC_050534.1:11918302-11937276 GCF_002922805.2 Oryzias melastigma | reverse complement strand
AAAATTAGATAATAGTTCATTAATCTATGTGCATACCTGTCCCTGTTTATACATTATCAGTATGCGTGCTCACATCTTTGTCTATGTGTGGACTGTATATCTCTGTCTCAAGGTCACTGCTGGGAGCTACGAGTGAAGAAAAAATGAACAAGGCTAGTGGACGATGACGTTATCCCTGCAAGGAACATTACTCTTACGACGGACCACACAAGCCACCGAATTACAAGGAGGGAACAGATGAAACAATGAAACTTCAGATCTTTGATTAGTTTAAAGTCTTACTGAGATTAGAAAAGGATTTAGTGCCCCAAACATTGGTGACACGGACAAGTGAATAGCGAATAAATGCTGATTTACCTCAAAGGGTTTATTATTATCTTGACACCAAGCCGCATTAAGGAAAATCGCGCTAGTTTTGGGCTGTGAATGATGCTTTATTAGTGAACTTCAGACTAACTCTGAACGGAAAAGATTAACTGTGATCATCTACTATGGGTTAGATCGGAGATCAGATGTAAAAAATATATACATTAATATTTAAAACTGAGCAGCAGCATTGTGGGTCAGTAGAAAGGATTTTCAACACAGCTTTGACCCCAACATGCATCAGCTTTACTCATATCTTCTTTAGCATGTTGCTTTCTTTTCTGACATCTCTTTATCTTTGTATTCATTCTCAGTTTCTTGATTTTCAATTAACTCCTTTGAGATACAAAAAAAAACATATTTGGTTTAGATTTGTATTTTTACAAATAAAAAGTTAAGAGTAAATTGGATCTAATGATTTCTACTTCTTATGCAATGGTATATGTATTTTTACTTATGAGTGTTTATGAAAATTATGGATTATTTCTGTAACAAATATGTTGCTCTTTCTTCTAATGTCTTCTGTGTCTTTTACCAACAATCGGGATAAGAACCGCAGAATGTATTTTTTTTATCATAAAATACCCCATGTACCATTTACTAGAGGTCCCACAGAATCTCACAGATCACCAAAAGTTAAGCGTGTCATGTGGAACTGTTGGATCCACAGCTCCTCTGTAAAATCCCACGTAGTTTGCCGCAGAAATTTTAATGTATCTGCTGTAAATCAAAGTATTGCTCACATCCGTTTTTGTATTTTTAAATGAGTTATCGCGTGAGTTGGTTTGTGTTTATTCACATTAAGTTTTAATGGAGACCGTGTAATTGCGAAATGGGGTTTTTTCAACATTTATAGAATTTTAATAACATTTTTGTGCATATGTGTAATGAAAACACTACTACTGTGGAACTACATTAAAGGATAAAAGTATCAAAGTATCAAACAATGATAAATATTCACATTCATCAAATTGTATTTATTCCTTGATCACCAGGTTTAAAAACTCCACATCTTCAAACTTTATAAGCCTAATATTACAAAATCAAGAACTGAGTAAACACACAAACTCAATCCTTCCAACAACCATCAACTAAAAATCTATCCGGCAATAATTGCTATCAAGCGATAATTAGTAATTAAGTGAGTAATTAATAGCAATTAACTAAGTACCGGTAGTTATTGCTAATTTGCGTACCGGTACATGCTATTGATTTTGCGTGTTTGACTGACCTGAGAGTAGAAGTTTGACATGGTGGTAGTTTCTATGTCTTTCTTTCCCAGTATTTCCATTTTGACAGGAACTGATGGGAACTTGGTTGAAAAGTAATCCAAGAAGTCCGTTAAGTATTTCGCTTCTCCGTGAACTATTCCCATGACATAATGAGCTGCCTGGAGGCAAAAAAAGAAAAGAAAACTTAACAACTTCTCTATAAAAGCATTGCAGATATACCCTCAAAACTTTCATTATCAAAACAGCAAAAAATAAAGTATTAAAATTAGATCCAAGCAGAAGCATTTACTGTAGCTACACACAAAAAAAACAGACTATCAAATCCATGCATGATGTACCTGTGAAGTGTCCTCACTGAATGCCAAAGTGACAAATTCTTGAGCAAATCTCCGCCTCTGGTCAGCTGACAGAGAGGAAAGCTGGGAGGTGTAGGCATGAGCTATTAGAGCCCCTCCGTTAGGCTGGTTCTCTATATGAATGAAAGAGGCAAACTCCAAGCCTGCCATCCCAGGATAGGCGCTCTGTGGGCGTGGTTTTGTTGGAAAGGCAACCTTCACGGGTGAGGTGTTGGGTGGAGAGGAGTTGAAGAGAGATTTCGATGGCGAGTTCTTCTCGTTGGGTACGGGGTAAACGGGTAGAGGGGATTTAAACGGAGACAGAGAGGAGTTTGTCAGTTCGGAGGAGGAAGAGTTGGTCGTCAACAAGGGACCAGGAAGAAGAAGAAGGCCAGCACAGATGGTTTGGCAGGAGCGGTGACACATCTTGACTCGCTTATGCTTTTCTCCTTCTTTGTGTTTCTTTTTCTTTTTCTTTTTGACTTTTTTGATTTGCAGCTCCTCAGAGTTGATCTTCGCTTTTTCTTTTTCTTCTAGAAAATGTACAGAGAAAAAAACAACATTAAATGTGCTGGAGAGCAAATTCCATAAACATCAAAACTAAACACTATATATTTTATGCTATAAATATAATGGACTATTAAACACTTCTCTATCCTAAATTACAGAAACTAATTTTTTTAGAAAGTTATTTGAAAAAAAATGTATAAATTAACACTATTAAAAAATATATACAGTGGGCATTTGTTTTTTAACCTGCAGTAATCTATGTGAGGACAACTACTTTGCATATTTTCAGTTTAGCTAGCACTTCACTTCACAGAAGAAAGGAGGACACAATGAAGAACGGGGAGAATACAGATCAAATGAACGACTGCAGCAGACAGAGGGGAAGCATACAATCCCTGAGCTACTGATCTAAAAACCCTTCAAGCCACAAGTCTCTCCTCCTCCTCCGGATCTTCCCAAACACAAATGTTTGTTATCAAATGTAATTCAACATCCACCCATCAAGCCTATTTTGTTCAAACAAAACCATTACGGATCAATTGTTTAGAGTTTCTATAGTTATTGAGACAAGGCTCAAGATCAATTATATTTCTTTGCTAGAATTTTAATTATTTGCCTTTGAGACTTGGGGACTGAGCGTTCACTATAATTGCTTTTTTGCTGATATCTTACATGTCATTGTTTTCCTAATTGTTAGGCAAGAATGAGCAAAATTCATTATCTTTTTTGAATATTTCAGTCAGTAAACAATACAAATACCAAAAAAGAAGAATTTATTTAGCTGATAGAATTCTGGGTAATAAATCACTTCAGAATTTAGAAAAAATATATGCTGTTTCTGAAACTGATACTGAGATAGATACTGTTTTGTATTATTAAAAGACATTAACTATCTATGATGCAGCCTTTTTTAAAAGCACACATTTACTTCATAAAAAACAAATTACACCAGCTTTAAATTTTGTGTTTATACCTTATCCAAGTTTAAAGACAAATATATCTGTGCTAAACTGATCTTTACATCAGCTTAAAAAAAATAACATCATTGTCTTTTTTTGGTAAAAATAGGTTGTTCATTTAGCTGAAGTGAAACTGTAAGTCTTACTTTTTTCATAAAAAATAAAGACACAAGAAGCTGTTTAAAGCAGAAAAAACATTTTTTTCCTTTAGAAGGGGAGTAAAAAAAATAAAAAAACAAGTTGTTTTTCTCCAAATAGATGTTTAAATACTGTTATTATAATGTATAATACTGAGGCAAATAAAGACTGAATTTGGCCCCATCAACCTTCTCACACACTTATCCCTGCAGAGCAGGAATTATGGGTATTTGTCAGACACATGAAAGCCAACAGAGCATCACCATCAACTGGCTAAACTATCAGTTTGAACAGACTCGGTAAATGCTTAAGCAGAGGTCACCTTAACAATAAAGTAAATTATAGAAAATGCTCAACTTAGGCAAAGGTAGCCGGATTGTTTAGAAGCCAACTGTTATTTCAGCAGAAATCCATTATTAAAAGCATCTGTTCAATTTGAAAAAAAATGTTTTCTGTAATTGACTGGCAAATGATAACCAGCATCAACAAATATCACAGATGAGAACAGTCTTCTCTAATCTTTAAAAAAACTACAACAATTTTCTAAGCAGATAAAAAAGCAGAATAAACTCAACATTTCAGCATTTATTAAGCTTTTAGAAATGCATCCTATTGTCTCCAACCGGTTGGATTACATCCCAGAATAAATATCTCACAATACTGAGCTATTTGTTGGATGTTAAAACTAAAACACTAGATAATCAATTCCAACTTTCACAGTATTTTCATAATTTATTCTTAAATAACCTTATCTACAGGCTTCAAACCATTCTCCTGACTGAAGATAGCAAAGGGATTGAATGAAATATTCATCACTAAACTGTTTATTTTTGGACAAAGTCTGACTCAGCTCAAACATGTTTGCTATGATTTACATTTATCTAATATATTAGTAGTTTTTCTTGCCCACACGTCACTAACGTCGGGTAAAATCTACCCTTCAGGGTGTGTGTGGTTTCACTGAAGGAAGTAGATTACATTGCTGTCAAAAGGCATTTTTCTCCCCCAATCCAAAACACCCCCGCGTGACTCGCTTTCAATCTAATTAGCGTTGGACTAAACTTGATTCTGCAGTAGCCACTTGCGATTCATCAAAGATACTACGACCTACAGAAAGTTCTCAGACAGTCAGACTGTAAATTACTTCCTTTAAAAAACATCCTGGAGGTCCATCAAGTGTGAGACCTGCACAGAAAGCAGTCTGGCTCTTCAACAAGATCCTGGCAGCTTGAAATTAATCGCTTCATTTCTTTAGGAAGTCAACAAAGTCCGTCTGTGATGTTATTGCCTCAAAAAGTTACCACAAATCTGGACTAAACACACAAAATATTAACATATTGGGATCCATTTCTAAAAAAAGAATTGTTTCCAAAAATACAAACACAAAACAATAAGACATGTATCCATGAATAGGAAGGTTCTTTGGAGTGAGCCCGCCTTTGTTTCCCATCATCTCTTTGTTTACATTCTCTCTACAGCCCCTTGCAGCCCAAAACTAATATTAACGGTGCAGCAAAAATAGTGATATATCAGAGCTACCCAGCTGTAAAGTTTTAAGCCAGTTAGAAGAAGAAAACTAAGATGTACATGAATCTAGATGTCGCAAGTGGAAGCCTCAGGATGGAGCTTGTGGCCTGCAGATTGTAGTCTATGTAGTATGTGAGCTTTTTCAAATGACATTTTATTGTCTGCTCCTGGTTCACCACAATTTGATATAAAAATTTGGATGTAAAAATACTCAAAAATGATATTTTAATCTTAATTTTATTTATATGTGTCTTCCACTACAAGAAAAATGCTACAAAAACATGGTAAAATCGTAATGTTCAAAGGCATGGGTTTGTAATACTCTTCCAAGTGTTTACATAACAGAAAACCACTATACTACTCATTTTTAATGTACTCGCTAGCCATTTTTTTTAAATCCAAGATCCACTTTTGTTAGGTTTGAAACACTATGTGAAAGCTTATACAATCCAGCAAAATGATTTGTACTTTTAGAAAGAAAATTCAATCTGATCAAATCAGATTTTAAGTAAATACTTCAGAACTTTATAGGATAAATCTCCTTTAACTGACCTGATCATTTACGGTCTTACTGTTGGAGAGAGGCGACACAGGGAGGCCAGTTTTTATCATCAACCTGAACTTTAGGCCTCATTGGGGGAAAAAAGGCCAGAGCTAAAGTTGAATTTTAGCTCTTTGCAATAAACTCTGGGGCATTAAATTATGTATTAAATCAGAAAAAATGTCAGGCTATGGTCCAAAAATATGACTGAGTGAAAATGCACCAAATGTTGAATTACTAAAGACTAAACTTGTGACTTGGATAACTAATTGACTTAAGTCGTTTGTCTAAACAGTCAAGATCTAAGACAGGAAAGCCCCAGGCTGTAGAATAAGATCAGTACTAATAAAATAGTCCTAAAGTCAGAATGGTTGTCTGCTACATATTGATTTCTTTACTAATCTCTACTGTTGTAATTTTCACTTGCAAATCTAACACAACTACAATTACTCTTTTTCTAGTTTCCCCTCTATGTTATTCTACAAAATCTGCAATTATAGTAGCAAATTAAATATATAAAAAAGTCAACTCACTCAAAAAACTCCCTTCAATCAGGGAGAGTCCCCACCTCATTTCTTTCTCTAATGACACAGAATCTCTCTGGATTTTAGTGCGTCTGTTATCGTAAACACACGATTAAATACCAGACTACCTCGCAGGATGACTGCAGGTTGAGCACACGCTCACTCTAGCCTAACGTTTCTCATAAGACCAGCCGTCTCATATAATGAGAAGATGAATCAACATTACGCGGGTTCATGTCCTTTCTACGGAGAGCAGGAATAGTGACATATCGCAGATTATCTCTCTGTAATTTTCATCCGCAGCCCACTGGTCATGGTATGTGGCTAAAGTACCGCTAAGTCCTTGAAATGTCACGGTGTGGTCGTGACATTCCAGAACGGATGCCTGCCAGTCTGACAGAAGCTCTAAACCAAAGCAAATCAATGGAAATAAAACTGGCATTCACACAGACATACATCCTTCAGTGGTGCATTCATGTGCTAAAGGGAGCTTTAAACTAAAAAAAAAAGAAAAAAAAGAAAAGAAAACAACAAAGAGTCCAGCCTACAGGCGGCTGAGCTGGGATCAGATTACCCACACAGATGGAGGTGAAGATTACGGTCCATGCTCTACATATAAGTCACAACTGTCAAAGGGTTAACGATGAGAGTTACTGATGCATTTAGAAAAGAATAAAAAAAACCCTACTGATAAACCACAGGATTTATCATTGGTTTTTATTCATCTTTGTTTATCAAACTGTGCAGAAATATGTTTTACCAAAATCACGAACAACCAAGTAAATAGAAGAAGGAATGATTTTGCAAAACATGAGTTTAAATTAGTTGCAAATCTCAAACATATTTGCTTAAAAATCTTGGTTAGAAGATTTTTTTTTGTCTTTATTGTCTTAGAATTTTAATTTTTGTTTGGAAATTCTCTTAATTAAGGAAATAAAAAAACAAACAATCAAGTTCAATTAAATGATCCCAACAACAAAAAAAATAATTTTATGTTCTAAGACCTTGTACAATCATGCTGAACTCTTTAAATTGATTTTAAGGCAAACATCTGTTTAACCAATCACAGACGTGTTGCTTCATCTCCACAGGTCACTTGGTATGCACGAGGGCTTTCACAAACCTTTAATCGGCTGTTTGACTTCTCCGTTCTCCCTCTTGATCTCGTTTGTCAGTTTGTGCTTTTTCTTCTCCTTTTCCCTCTCTTGTTCCTTGGCTTTCTTCTTTTCCGCCTCCTTTGTTTTGTCCTTGGGGGAGTGCTCTGAAAGTAGGAAGGAAGGATTTCAGGTCTTGCAGATAGCAAAACTTAAGGTTTTACACATTTTTCTTTACCATCAAATTGGGCACATTTTTTAAACCAGATTACCACAAAAAAGGTGTTTTTCCCAGCTCAAATTCCCTTCAGTTTCTCTCACAGTAATATAATAAATCTCATCAAACTGCACTAATGTTTCCATGAAACCCTTTCCTTTCAGGTGTTCTAATTCTACTATCTTTAATCTACGAAGTGTTTCAATCTCCCTTTTGCTTTCCTGCTCATAGCTTTTCCTTTTCCAGCACTTCTCCATCTGACGGAGTCACGCGAGTGTCGAAGGAGAGTTAAGAATGGAGAAATTGGAGTGCACTCTAATGGATCACCTGCTGCAAATTGCAGTGAGTGACAGAATCAGTTTAAAAACTAAAACATCACCCACCTCTATAACTGTGGAGTGATAAGTAAAAGGCCTGACGTGCTGAGCTGAGAAAACACAATTTTTCTTAAAATACATGTTTCTTGTCAATTGGAATAACTGCCTCTCGACACCTTACTTCTTTTATTTTGAATAAAGAAAATATTTGCAATAGATGCCTCTCTCAAACAAAAGAAAGGTCTAATTTTCAGACGCCTCTCTGCTGTCGACTGAGAGTGGGAAAGAGCCGGCTGCTGGATTTCCCGTCTGTAGGTTCAAGAGGGGAAAGACTTTGAAGCCTCTGAGAAGCAGGAGGAGAATATCAAAGTCTTGTATTCATTTGCCAAAATATTTAAAGTTAAAAAAAGAACTTTGTGAATTATTTTGTAATTACAGCTTTTCAGCATACAGATGTCACTCTTATAAATGTGGAACTGCTTTAAGATTTATGCAAAACTGATACTGAGAAACAACAAAACATGCAGACTCACAAAAAAAAATCTCATTTAAAAAGTAAAAGACCACAGAAATAAAAATAATAATAAACATTTTCTCCAAATTACCAAACTGCACAGACACAACAGCCTCAGATACATAAAAACCTGCAGAATAAAACTAGTAAATTTGTCGAGATCTCTCTTTCTAAACCTTGAAAATGTTGTTCTTTTTTTTTAACACATTTTTGTAGCAGTAGCTGGTTTTGAACCAGGACACAGCAGGTGGTTTCTACTCTTTGGAAGAAAACAGGAGAAAAGCTGGAGGCAGGAAGCTCAACTTAATATTTCATTCTGTCATCCAACAGTTTATGAAACAGAATTTTAAAACGTATGGAAGCTGCGTTTACTTTAAAGACAATTTCATAATGGAAAAAATTTGGCAAATGGCAAAGCAAAAGTATAAAATGATTATGCTGTTGTCAGCAAACTTTATACCTTAACTCCTCTTATGTTACCACTTGAGAAGAACAGAGTTTAATGTATGAATGGACTCTAGCGAGCGGATAATTTTAAGGTCACATGAAAGAGAGCTGAACTGAAAGCAAAAGTTTAATTCCCTGGTTGCTTTGCTGGGTGGAGATCACTTAAAACAATAGAAGCTAAGATTGAATTCAGGCTTGGACGGAAGTGATGCCAAAGTCTGTGTGCTACAGCGTGGTTTAAAAGCAGATGAAGAAGCTGCTCAAATCACAACCGCTCTAGATTTTGAAGGGATTACTTGATGATGAAATGAACCTTTCTGTGCACAGAAAAATAGTACATTTTCTCTCAAAGCAGCACTACAGAGTTGCCACTCATCCGGTTCAAGGTCATGTTACTGGGACAAAACACTAGCATACATTATTAATGCATAAACATTTAGTCTTGCTGACGCTTTAAGTTTATTCAGAAAAACTTGAGATGACTTTCAGATGAATTGGAAGCATTAAAAGCGACATGGTTAAAGCTTCTGTTATTTTTCTGTTTTATTTGAGTCGCACATGAAAATAACTCGGCCAGCTGCCATTGTAAAACGTTACAGAAAAGCTCCCGGGTGCTCATTCAGACACGACAGCGACCTGTTCGGCTGCCTTTTGATCAAATGAAAGCAGTGCACGTCTGAAAGGGGCTTTAAACAATCAGTTTGCCAAGAGCAAGGCAGGGCAGACACGCTGAAACTGGAGCTAACAGAAAAAACAAAAGCGTGCATGAAGCTAGCAATTCAGATTCCCAAACAGAGCTGGGCTGAGGGTTTCTTTTCTTCCCTCTTTCTTGCAGGTTTGGTTCATCTCACTCTGGGACAACAGGCAAAAACGACTATCAGCAGAAACCTGCCACCCCAGATGGTCTTTCCATCCTAGCAGGTGCACCAATTCAATGCCTCCTCAGGCGAAAGGAGTCTGTAGAAACATTCAAGGGCTTTTGAGTGCTTATTTGACTTCACTGTAACAACCCAGACACATAAATAAGATGGAAAGACCACAAACAATTAGATGGACGAAGGAAAGCTCTGTTACGTCTCAAACTAAAACATTTCCACCTTTTATAATTTGTTAGTATTGATGTTGCAAATGTTAAAATCTAATATGTGTTCTTATAGTTTATGTACATTTTATTTTTGTTTGCTGTAAGTAATAGTTTCTTTGGTCTAGTTGTTAAACAAGTTTTGTCAGTCACTTCTCCAATTTCTGCTTGAATTTTCTTTCCAGTTTCACTCCAACAGGAAGAATCCTGAAACTAATGTTGTTAAAAGTCCTTCCCTGTGAGACAGTCAGCCCAATACAGTCTCACAAGAGTTTTTAGTGACACATCAATGAAAATTGTGTTTTGAGTGTTAAAAATAAAGAAAATTTAGCTTATGATTGCATTTCGGAGAATGTCTTTGTTCAAATTGTTGTGAATCAGGAGCAGACAAAAAAATGCAGTTTGAAACTGCCTGTAGCTGTGATGTAGGTGCTACTATCGGCAAGCCCTGCTCCGCTTGCAGACAATTACATCTCTGTTTTCCTCGTCTGAGCTGGCATGTGGCTCAAAACTGTACCACTGTATGGCTCCAAAACTGCTCGCCATCTTTGTCGCACCGGTAATGCCATGTTGGGGTTGTGAGGGGCTGTGAACTAGCGGAAAAGCATGTAAACAGATAGATGACGGGAAGTAGGAGCTTACTCTGCACCAACAGCTCCGCCCATAAATCAGAGACTAACTACTGGCGCTCTGCAGAAACTATGTCCGAATTCTACCCTACTCACTTTATGGTGCACCATATAGCACGGCCACCATTTTCTAGTGCTGTCCAAATCTACCAATTCCAAAATCGAGTGCAACTAGCGTACATCGATGCTCACTAGATTAGAGAAAATGGGCCACAAAGCATTGCGGTAAAATAATGGTAAAATAATTTTGAACAAAAAAATGTGTTTAAATGTAAATTTTGGATAAACCATCCACATTTTTGTGAAATGTATGATTCGACTTTGACTTTGTGAAATCTGTGACGTTACATCCTGCCTTTAGAAAAACAATAAAAAGTAGAGAGCATCATGTCTGAATTGCCTCTAAAATCCAAGGCACAAAATAGTCCCACACTATAGTAGTTAGGGGTTAGGATGAGAATTTGGACACAACCTATGTCCTATTTTTTTTTTTTTTTTTACTAAAAACGGTATAATCATAATTAAAAGAGCACTGGGAACACTTCTAAAGATGAAGCTTTGTTAGTTCTGGGCTTAAGGACAATTTCTGCTTGCAAGAAATGCTGTGCATCAGTGAATCTCTTATGAACCATTTTCACACACACAAGGCTAGAGTATGCCTTTAATGTAATATTTGACTGCACTCTAGAATTAAATAATAACAGATATCTGTTCCAAAACCAGAGAAAAATGAATGTGACAACCAGGAGTCTGTTTACACGCCAGCTTCCGATCATGTTTCAGGGCCACCGGCCAACAGCACATCTCACCCTGGTGCTCTACTCGACTACAGAGACTGTTGTGAGTGTCATGACCCCTTAAACCACCCAACTGGAAAAAAAGGGTGACATCATGCTCTCACGCACACTGACACGTGCCCACCCACCTGTGCCCAAACACAAAAAAGGTGAAACACTTAAAATCAATGTGATTAAGAAAAATATATTTTTATTTTCTTCACTTTTATTTAAAAAAATTGAAATTATTGGACATAGAATTAGCCTAAAAAATGTGTTACGTTTGTGTTCCTAGATCACGAACGCCTCTGTAAGTGATTCTCAAACCGCCTGGGGTTAGAGAAGAGGGGGGCGTGGTACTCAACCAAAACACTTGCCCCATAATGGCGGGCGGCTGTCATATTGTTATGACAGCCGCATAACACCGCTTAAGATCCCGACGAGAAACTTCTGGATTACACCAAACAAACACGCAGACAGAGGGGGTTTAAAAGTATCTCCGTTTGACCGGCGGGGTTGTTTTCAATTCAACAAAAGCGAATGAGCGCGTCCGTGTGTTACGTAACGGTTCCGCCGCAGCACGGGAGCAAGCTGGTTACAATACAACCGGTGAACTCCAGTTCACCATCGGGTGAGCGCGCGGGGAACGCGGGCGGCCATGGTGCCACGCTCACCCCCCCGCAGCGAGCGCGTGAGCTGTTCCAGAACGAACTTCGTTCTGCTTGAAGTCCTAATGGAGAAGATTTTGCGTAAAAACTGACAGAAAATGTCCAGAAAATTAAGCCAAATGATAAACTATTTTTAGAATAAATTATTTAAAGTGAGTAAAGTCAACTACTGTAATAACAAATGGCAAAGAAGGCCTACCTTTGGCTGTAAATGTGACCTCTCCATTTTCCCTCTTCACTGGTGAAATGTTGTTAAACCTGCTGATATCGTTGTTGTTGGTTACGTTACTCCCCTGTATGGAGGTCAACAGTTTGTGTTTCTTTTTCTCCTCCCCGCCTCCTTTTCCCTTGTCCTTCTGTTTATCTTTGCACTTTGGTTTCGAGGAAGAAGGCGCCTTGTGGAGGAAGAAGTCGCTCTGTTTGAAGACTTTGTGTGATCCGCCGCCCGCAGCAGGCGTCGGGGGATTGTTGCTGCTGCCTCCGCCGCCGGTCTTCACCGGGCTAAAGCTCCACACGCCCGCGCCGCCGTAACTCTGCTGCTTCGCGGAAGGCTGGAGTTTCTCCTTCCCGCTAGCGTCGCTAGACTCCACGCCGAGTTTCTTCGGTTTAACGTTCCTCTCCTCGACTCGGACCTTCTTGGGCGGCGGCGAGTTGAAATCCCGGGGAGGTTGGGAGCGGTAGTCCGGGGCTCCCTTCACCTCGGCGGGCTTCCCGAGCATGTTCTTGACGGAGGTTACGGCGTGAGGTACGACGGCTACGGCTCCAGTGAGGTGAACAGAGCCCTGCGTGTCAGCCATCTTGAGGCTTCTCTCTGTTTACGCTCTTCCCCAACGGCCACTGCTGCTGCTGTGGGTTTTTTTTCTCCTCGCGACGTGCAAGCAGGCTCCGAGTGGGCGGGACCTCCATTGACTGACAGCTAGTTGGGGGCGGGGTTAATTGGTGCTGGAATGAAGTCGATAAAGGCGGGGCTTAGAAACACAAGTCCATGTGCGCCTACTGTTATTTATTTCTAACACATTGGGAAATTAATCTAAACATTATTTATTTATTAAAAAAATATTGTTTTAATTTTTAATGTTTATTAGCTTAAAATTATTTATTTGTTAAGACCCACTCAGATGAAAATCGATTTTTTATTGTTTTTAACATGGCATTTTTCCACTATGGAGGATATATATTCAGAAAAACTATTCCTGAATATCAATACATCTAATATGTTGCTGAACTAAAATAATATATACCTGAAGCTATAGCAAAACTAACTTAAAATACTTTTTTCCCCACTAAAATTGCTCAAACGCAAAGCAAGGTGGTCTAAATTTCCCCAATCTAGTGTGCATTGATGCACATTGGCTTTTTGCAGAGACTTCTGGGAAATTTCTAGAGTACTTGATTTTGGAATTGTAGATTCGGAAAGCTCTACAAAATGATGCACACAATAGATTTTGCATTATGTTGTGATTAGTGAACCAATTCTGACACAACCTTACACTTCACCAGCGGTCCCGCCTACAATTTAATGAACTCCTGCTGCTCTGCAGAAACTATGTCCAACAAAACAACTGATTTCTGTCTGAAATTACTGCATTATCAAAGTAAAAAAAAAAAAACAGGGAATGCTTCAAATATAGATTAAAATATGATTGGAGTGGGACTTTTAAGAAGTAATATTAAAAGCAATGTTAGCCAACTTTATTAGCAACGAAATCGGATTATATTTTAGCATTTTAGTGGGCTACACTAGGCCTTTTGCATTGACGAGTAGCCAGTAAAGCAACATGTTTCACTTCTTTCGTCCACTCTATTAGAAGATGAGCTCATCAGTCTGAATTGTTCTCATGCAGAACGGTGAGCCATCCGCCCGTTCACATGTTGATTTATTGAGATGAAAACATTTTCCTCAATCAATCTGGCAGAGCTCCGAGCACAGACTGTCAGCGCGGAGCTGCCAACCATGAACGCTAAACGCTTAGAGGTTGCAGGTTGTGAAACCACAACAATGGGAACAGATTGCAAACCAAACGTGGAAATCTGATGTCTTCATATATCTGTGTGTGCGATGCAAGTGCAGCATCCATTAAAAATGTCAAAGTGAAACCTTAAAATAGAGCTGAGTTTTGTTTCGCTGTAGCCTGCTGCTCTTGCAGACACACTAACTGGCTATATTTATGTCATTACATAATGTCAAAGTGTTCATTGGTTAAACTGAGGTGACCCAGTTAAGACAGGAACCTGGCTTGATTTAGAGGATTCAAAGAGAGAAGAAAGGGCACAGCTGTGCATTCCTATAGTAACAGTAGTTCCTCTTAACTACATTATGCACACATTTTCTTCTATATTTAAAAATCTAATCTTAAACAGGAGTTATAAACACAGGATACGTTCCATTAAATAGCTGTGCGGTTAATCTGAAATGAGCGTTGACTACACCTGAGCGCCAGCCATTAATTACAATATGGGCGGCCTCCTGCTGCGCCTCTCAGTGTGTGCAAAGTGAATACAAATGTGCAACCTTCCAGGTCTCTGTAAAGCAGCGGGCCAGTGTGCGTTTGTGCCACCTGCTGCGGCCCTCATTTTAGTGTGCATGCAGGCGTCTGGGCAGATAATCCAAAAGCGGGGGTGAAGGCCTCCCGCTGAGACAAATGCACACGCACGCTCGGACGTAATTATAAAACTCAAACTGGCTAAATCCATAAGTACAGTAATGAGTGCTGTTATTGTGCTTCCAAGTATTCAGGATTAAGTTAGTGGCTTGACATTTGAAAAGACATTAAATAAAAAATAAAAAAGACACATTTTCACTTTATGGTAATTTTTACTGATTGATTTCTGCAACATGCAAACATTTTGCATGTGTTTGTGAGTTTATGTGTGGCAGGAAAAGGGAGAAAAAAAAAGTCTCACAGGAGGTGATGAGCAAGCAGCAGCGAATCAGGTCGCTCATGCCACTAATGATGATTGGAGGTGGATTTGAGGGGAGGGGGTTCTCTTAAAGGCACGGTGGGCTCTGGTCTAAGATGAGTGCTGAAGTAGGAGAGGATGAAAGAAATTATAGTTAATGATGAAATGTAAGCAGCAGCTTTCAACTGAAAAAAGCAGATGAGAATATGGAAAGGAGGGTGTTCAGTGGCTCTGTGATGCAAACAAACAACTGTGTATACAAAAATAACCTTTAAAAGTACAATTTACAAAAAAAAAACAAAAAAAAAAACAGACCATATTATTATTATTATCACCATTAATATTATTATTACAATCTTACTCATTGCCCATCATAGTCGAAGAAAGTGGCCGGCTGGCAGTGTATGCTTTTCTTCCACCAACCATTTAAAAACAACATTATATCAATCTGTTAAGTATATAGTTTGAACATAAAAAATTAAAAACAACCCCTGAAATATTTGCCAGATGCAAAAACAAGAGGGTGGCAGAATAATTTACACTTTAGGGAGAAGAATCTTTATCATCATCATGCATTGACTTTCTTACATCTTCTGTTATTAGGAATAATTAAGAGATAGTATAAAAAATTGTAATACTATAAGCCTAAACTGCCCTGTACAGTGCTTTCTCTTTATAAAATGTACTGTAAATCATGATAGGTAATGAGAGATATGTTTAAAAAAAGAAAGAGAAAACAGTAGTTTTGGGTCCCTGTTGGATCGTTGTCCCACACACGTTTAAAGCAGGTCAAGAACAACCAGTGTGATTCGTGTAGGTTTCATTTTCATCTGTCCAGAATTTCAAGTGTTTCAGGCGTAACATTCAAACTCCGAAACACTGAGGTTTTATTGTGAAAAGCTAGGACTTTCTTGATCGTCGATTACTGAAAGGCGAGAAAATAAAAGCATGTAAGAATGGAGAACCGGAGGACAGTCATCGGCTGTCTTCTCTGGGAGGTGGATTAAGGCAGACTTAGGGTCCCAGCAGTGAGAGCCAGAGTCATAGAGCTAATGAGTTTGCCCATTACTGATGTGCTTAATGCAATATTACCTCTGATGTGATAAATCTGGGGACTGGAAACTCCTTTGTCTCAAAGCTCTTTGCTTTTCCCAACAGGTTATAGAAAGATCGGGTGGATGGAGAGGAGATAAATTACATTTATTCTTATTTTATTAAGAAAAAAAAAGGAGCAGCACACTTTGAGCTGCTTCCTACCATTTCTAAACACTTCCTGCTTTTAGCTAAATCACAGACTCACGAGATATTTCAGCAGCATAAACGTATATTTACTCACCTTCTGAGATTCTGCTCAGATATTTTAAAGCCAGTTAGCTTCTATCGAAACAATGAAACAATCAACACATGTTTAGCACAAAATCTACCTCTCAGCGGTGAAGAAAGCCACGTTAGCTTCTGACAAGAAGAGCTGGTGTCATGACTGCTAACACGAAAGCGGCGCCGCGGCGGGGAAGCAGGTAAACGCCGCCGCGTTTCCACTTCTGATCTATTGCAATGTAGCACCGGAAAAAAGACAGAAATACAAAGAGCTCCTTGGAAACCTCCACATACCCAACAGGAAAAAAGTTGCATCATGGGTAACAGATTATCTAAGCTCGCTTTTAAAAGATTGTTCATTCCGTGTGAGGTAGAGAGACGACCTCTACGTTTTTTTTGTGAAACCTCAGGAGTCCGCCTCCTGATCAACACTTTCTTATTTGGTTTAAAACAAAGTGTAAGAAACACTCCTAATCCCTCTTTTAGTGTAAAAAGGGAGCTTTTTTATGAAGTGTCAAAGAGAAAACAAGGCCCTTTGTTAGTCTACTATCAAGATTATCCTTTAACCATCAAGAGACTGATCCCCGCTTCACTTAACAGCAAGTTGTTTTAAAGTATGGACTCTCAACCAGGAGCTGTTCCTCTGAGTTGCTCAGCATCACTTGCAAAGGAGGAGGGTTTTAGCAGGGGGGTGCACATAAGCCCCTCCAGGGGTAAAAAAGGAGCCGTCAGTCTGTAGCAACTAAAGTTTTTTGGCAAGCCAGGTGAGACCCATAGAGTTCCTCTCCAGATACGGGACGTGCACGTCTCCATCACGTCTTCTCTGAGGGCCTTTGGGCTGATCGCCGTGGTTACCGGACCCTGAAAGGAGAGGTGCTGTTTGAGTAAATTAAAACAACATAGATTTTTCCTCATTTTTTTTACTTTTTAGAGGCAGATCTTGCACGTGCGGCCCCCAAACTGGCTCAGCAAAACCCACACTCTGCATCGAAAATCTGATGACTTTAACAGAAATCGTGTTTTCCAGCTGATGTTTCCACTTTCTTTTTTTTTTTTTTTTTTTTAAGCAAGAATCATGCAAATACATGAATCAAAAGGAGGGAGGAACTGCAGACTCACCCCCCCAATCCTGCTTGGCTTTCAGTCGCCGTGTTGGTAGCAGACGCAGGGTCAGCCGGGGATGTCATAACACAATCGGACAAATCTGAGCACAAACATACGGAGAGAAAAACGTGGAAAGAATGCCTGAGTGCTCGCAACACAAACACAGATGATGCCAAGACACTTTTTACTGACTTCTATTTAGATTGTATTCTTACAATGTTTTAACAGCAAACTCACAAAACAGACGGAAACAGTTCTGACCTTTAGAGTTTGTTCCGTGCTGCTAGATGATTTGTATTTGTGTCAAGTTAAAAAGAAAACACGATCATCGAGATAAAAGTCAGACGCTGCTTCCTTTTTTAGGATGTTGCATGTACACTGCAAATACTGGTGCGGCAGAACACAAATAAGCTTTAATTCATTTTTCTGTAAATCTTACGGCTGCACTACTGACTAATGCTGTTTCTGTTGTCGCGTGTTGGCTCATTTGTAAGCCTCTGAATGTCTGCCTCCTCTTCCTCCTTCTGCTGACTAACAACTGTGAGAATTTAGGGGGATAAACGGAAAAGAGCATTTCTGAACACAGAGACAGAAGGCGGGATCGCACCTTTCTGGGGACTGCTCCATTCAGCTGAGGCTGGTGTTCTTAAGTCGAGTGGGTCTAAAAAAAAACCATAAAAATTGAAGATTAATGTTTATAATCTAACACTCTCTGTTGCTCTTAAAACCACATCTTTGTGGAATTTAAGCCAGCAAATGAAAAGAAAAGCTGTTGTGTAAAATATCTGGAACAATCAATAACTCTCAAAGTTCATAAATTTGATTTTACAAACCAAGTTAAAGCAAAAACGCACTGTCAGCGCTTTGTAAAAATGGTGAATGCTGACCTCTAGTGTTGAAAAACTCACAAAGCATCTAATAAAGTCAACAAATTTTCATAAAAATGCTTCCAAAAAGCATGTTTTCACACAACTTTCTTCAAGAGAGAAACCCATGGACACAGCAGGAGGCTGCAGAGTGGTCGGTCTGTGAAAAGAGGCTCCCTGATGCAAGAACCATGGAGATAACAGCCTGCTAAATGAGATCAAGTGAAAATAGAAATCTGCTTTTGCTCAAATAACAGAAAACCGACCAAAAATCACCAAATCAAATACACATTTTTAAAGGACAGCCCACGCACACCTATGTGCTCACACTGAACATCACAAAACCTTGGATGATGTTTGCTTTTTTTTATCACAAACATCTCTTCCCTTCAAGAAGTCATCCATCTCTGCAGACCAGGCCAGCAAATCCACACCGCTGGACTCACACCTGAGGAGCGTGACCAATGCGAACGCACCTGTGGCCAGTAAGAAGGACTCGGGGGTCCTCTTGGGGAGGGGGGGAGGGGAGTCGTCGCTGTCCCAGCAGTCTGGGTTAAGAAGTCAGAGGTCAATCCCAGAAAATGAATAAATCAGCAAAAATAAAAGAATGTTGGTATAGAACACAATTGGCAAGTTCTCTATGTTTAAATGTAGAGAATGATGTTTCATCATCAGATAATGGCTATATAATCCAAAATCCTAAATGTGTTACACTGCACAGAGGTAATAAAGTTCAAAAGTGGCTACACAAAGCTACATTACAATAAATTCCTTTGGTGTGCTGCCATCGTGTTTAAAGACCCACTCCGATGAAAACTGTGTTTTTAATAGGGGTGTTGCGGATCACGGATTATCCGTGGTCCGTACGGATCAGAAGCCACGGTTCGGGACACGTGTGTACCGCGGACCAC
>NC_050534.1:11911906-11918268 GCF_002922805.2 Oryzias melastigma | reverse complement strand
ACTATCTCATTATCACGAGAAAACTACGTTCGTTTCTCGTGATAATGAAATACTGAAGAATTTACTTTAGAGTCCTGTCTCTTCCTTTAACGCACAGAGACGCTGAGACTTTACCTCTCTTTATTTTGTGGTTAACAACAAAAACAGTTGAAAAAAAACTCTCCAAAAGTTTTTTTATGTCTATTTTTTATTTTTATTAATGGATCTATGCTCCTCAAACGCCTAAATTCCATCTCATGAACCAGCCTCTCTCCCCTTTATTTCCCTAAAACCCTCGACCAATCAGGTTGATTGACAGATCCACGAGCCGACGAGCGTCTCTGCATGTGCGTTCACTGAGCTCTGGACATTAGAGAACCCAAACAGCCACTCAGGCCAACCCTGTCCACTACAATAATTTTGTCATTTTTTTACAATCTGCACCAAAACAGAGCAGTATTTCAGAAAAAAACCTACTCAACTAAAATCCATCATATAAATTGATCAGTTTTTCTAGTGTTCAACATTTTCTCTGACAAACTGCTTTGTTTTGCTGTGGATTGTACAAAAATGAAAAAAATATATATATTAGCAGATTGAGTTGGGCTGAGTAACTGTTTGGGTTCACTAGTGTCCGGAGCTCAGTGAACGCACCACGCAGAGACACCCGTCGCCCCTAGATTCCATCATTCAACCTTGTATTGGGGGAGTTTAGTGAAATAAAGGGAGAGGGGCTGGTGCGTGAGACGCAATTAAGGTGTTTGAGGAGCGTAGATCCATTAATAAATAAAAACAGACTAAAACAACCTTTATGGAGTTTTTTCTTCTGCTGTTTTCTTGTTAACCACAAAATAAAGAGACTTAAAAAGGTAAAGTCTCAGCGACTCAGTGCAGGAAAGGAAGAGTGGAACGCTACAGTATGCTTAAGTATATGTTTATTGTGAGAAAACGATAAAAAAAAAAAATAAATAAGGCAGGAAGTTTTCGGTTTCCATTCAAAATTGCATTTTGAAGTATTTCTTTCTTCAAATTGTAGGTAATTAAGAGAAGACGAAAAAATGCAGTTTGAAAAAAAGCATATTTGTGATGTAAAAAATATACTGGGCAGGCTTCCTGCTCCGCTCCATTCTGTTGCACTCGCTTGTAAACAACTTGATCCATGTAAGTCTTAGTTTTTTCTGTTCCGAGCTGGAATCTGTCTTAAAACCGTACGACTGGATAGCTAAATTGCTAAACATTTTTGTTGCATCAGTAATATATTAGGTTGGGGGGCTGTAAGCTAGCAGGAGAGCATTTAAACAGAGGGCTATCAACAACAAGGAGGGGGAGGGGTTGCCCCGCCCACAACTTAGAAGCAAATTTCTAATAAACTATGTCCAAGAAAACGACAAACAGTATAATCCCAAGTTAAAAATCATATATCAAAAGACAATCGGAGTGGGTCTTTAAGCAGCACTTCCTACTGCTGTAGTTGAACTTTAACAGCAGCTTATTCCATCTTATGAATTGTTAAATAGGCTATTATATTTGTGTTTCACATTAATGTCACTGGTTTAAAAATGCTCCTTCTAAATGAGATTAAGGCCATCGAACTCTGTTAATTTAATTCTTGATAAATATTTGATTACTCATAAAACTTTACGACAACCTCAGTAATGCACTAAGTATGTAATAGGCAGATAAGATCTTGTACATTTAAGAACTTTAATACCTTTCTTGGGATCAAGATGTACATTTTATGTAATTTATTCCACTGTATTTATCGATTTCACCGTTTCATTAATGGGAAACTAGCTTAAATTATGATAAAATGACTGGAATTTTAGCTTTATTTGGTGTTTTCAGGTACGTTTATGGGTGTTGAAAAAGAGATTTGATCTCAAAGAACTTCCTGGTAAAATGAAGGGTAAAGAAATAAAATAAAATAAAACATTTGGAACATGTTTTGTTTTTTTTTGCCTCATCTAAGATCAATACATTTTATGGTCTCTTATTTTTAAAACACTAATGTGCTCTTTTAATCTACAAAAAAAAAATATACGGTGAAGAAAAGTTTTAGTTCTGTTTTAACATCACCAACTGGAAAATTAAATCAATTCTTTATAAAATGTACTTTATGAAACTTTGACTTTTTAGTAGAGATTTGGCTCTTGGGTCTTTTATACCTGATATGTTGCAAGAAACTGGACTTTGTGACACATGCAGCTGAAAGTTATCGGAGATTTCATGTGAAAAAACAGCCGCCACCAGCTTTTCTATTGACAGACCGCTCACAGAAACTCATCAACAAGCAGTCAGTAAATTCTTGCAACCAGTCGCACAGCCAGCCACCAGCCTTTTTCCAAACGAAGCTGCCAAAGCCAAAACGAATGAGTGAGCTATCAAAGCGAAGCAGATTTAAGATCTCAACAGTTCACCAAAATAAAAGTCAAACTTCTCTGCGTTTACATGTCAGCGCCACAAGCACAGACTGCTTAGATCATGTTAGATATAACACAACTAATTCCAACACAATTCCAGCGCGATGGTCTGACAACTTTTGCCATTTGTTGGTTTGGAAATAAAAAGCAGACAAACGGGAAGATGTCAGCCTTTTCCCCAGCAGCGGATTATACCCACAACTTTGGACAAATGACGCCGCAGTGCTCCGTTCAGCCCAACCTGAGCAAAAGTGTCACAAGAGCATTCATCAAGAGCCATGCAGGCCTAATCCTCCCCCAGCAGACATGCTCGCATAACCCCACACAAACCTCTCCTTCACAAACTCACTCGGACATACAAGCTGAGAGAGCACGAGTGATTTTGTGGATGTTTGCTCACCATAATCAGCAGCAAACCAACCAGTTAGTTATACAGTCATGCTTTCCAACAGAAAATGTAAAAATGTCTTCTTTTTTTGTGCCTTATCATGTGGTTCTATAGCATTAAACAAAAGTCCTGTCTGTGTCTAAACATGCAAACTTAAAAATAACTTGCACTAAACTTATTTGGGTTGAAAAGTGATACTTTGACATACTTGCAGTGTCTGCCGTGGGTGATGGAATGCTCTGGCCCACGATAGAGACAGGTAACGCCTTTCTGACCGGCTGAAGAAGCGACGAGGATACCACGGTCGTCACCATGGAAACACTTGTATGAAGGGTCTCCTTTTCACAGGACATCACTTCGTTCCCGTCCTCCTCTGAGTTATCAGAATGCAAGGGGTTGGTGAAACTTATGGCAGTCCTAACAGGCGTGGAGGAAGAGGAGGAGGAAGATGAAGAGGAGAGGTGGGAGGAGGAGGATGAAGAGGGAGCGACTCTGTCTGAGGAGGACGAGGAGGAGGAGGTTTTGGGGAACAGTTTGTCGGGGCTGTTGCAGGGCTCCGTCCATGACGCGTGTCCAGCTTTCACGTCCGCTTTGCCACATTCCCGTGGCTCTATCTTATCGCTCTTCACGGGGAGGTGGTTTGGCCTGGTTAAGGTGTTCCCCTCTGCGTGGCTCTCCAAACAACCAACCGCTCCTCCTTCTGTGCCCGAGTCCTCCGACAGAGAGGAGCTGGACGTCAGCAGGGACTGAGCAGAGCGGGACTTGAAGGCCTGGCCTCTTTGCAGCATGCAGCCGCTGTTGGCGGAGCTGGCCGCCTGTCCGCCCGTTACTCCGACGGAAGAGCACGTGTCAAAGCTCCGAGGTCCTTCTTGCAGCGGCACTTTTTTTATCTCGATGCTGAGCTTCCTCTCGATCCGAGGAACGCCGGGACATTCGATGACCGGGGAGAGGGGGGAGGACGGCGCCTGAGTCTGACCAAACTCTGGCTTTGTAGACGTGGAGGAGAACTTGTTGCTGTAGTTGTCATTGAGGTCTACATTTGAGACCTGGGTTTGTTGGTTTCGGCTTAATACATCTTTCTGCTCCGAGGGGCTGGTCTGTTTGACTGGGTCAGGTTTGTTCTGAAGCTCATTCTTGTCTTTATTCTGCAAATAAATAAATAAATACAGAATGAGAAACTATTCCATCAACAATTGAGCTAGGGCTGTGGATTATTACTGAGGTGGTGATTCGTTCCAATTCACGAATCAACGATACACAGATTGAACCACGACTCTTACTTTTTAATCTTAATATGTCTGAATGAATGCTATATGAGTGTCTTTTTACTGAATAAATGCAAATGTAAATACTATAAATGTAATCATATATACCTTTATTTAGAACAGCAGATCAGAATCAACAAAACATAACAGATAAAAACACAAAGATTTTAAAATAAATTATATTTGTCACTTTAACCCTTTAACACATAAAGTGTCACAAGTGACACTTACACACAAAATCTCTAACATAAAGATTTTACAGCACAAGCCACTTTTCTCCTTCAGAAACTGCTGGAATTATGTTAAATTACGTTATTAATGGTTGAAAAGTTACTGTAAATCAGTAAGTTTTTCCATTTCGAACTACACATTGAGGTGTTTTATTTTATTTATAATTTATATAAACATTTTCATTTGTTGTTTTCCTGTTTATTATCATTTATCATGTATTGTTCGAAATAAAGGACAAACAAAAAAAAAAACATAACACTGGAGCTCCAATGTTAAAGGGTTAATCAAGGTCAAATTTAACAATTTTTGTCAACTTCTTGGTTAACTTCAGCTGTAAACAAAAATCTTTTGTTTTGAATCATTCAACAACAAATCCTGAAAATATTCTCCACAGTTTTGCTGACTATAGTTACAATAGGAAGATGAAAAACAGTAAACAAAGACACAGCAGCACCTTAATAAAAATGACTTCATGACAAAAATGACGACAACTTCACGATATTTTCACAATATTCCTAAATTCATAAATAATGTATTTTCATTCTATACTATTTCTTATATTCATATATATTTAAAACAAATGCGTGGCATGTTTCAATAATAAGCTAAACTTTTTTGTCTTTTTTTTAAATTCTTTTTCACACTTGATTCTTTTACTTTGAAAATTAGATACTTTAAAGATTTATTTACTTCCTGCATTCAGTTTCTTTAGTTCTATCCTTAAAAGCCAACATTATTCTGCATCTTAAAGTTAATTAGATTATCTGAAGGGTATTTTTTTACCTTCCATTAGATTTACAAAAATTGCGAATTAGCAACCTCGGATGTTGCAAACATTTTTACTTAAATTTTTGGAAACAGATAGAGTACTCAGATACTTGTTACAGTCCTAAATTAAGCAATATCTGAGATGTATGACTGCTATTGTGCAACTTAAACATTAGGAAAAACGTTGAATAAAATTTGTTTTTTATATGGTGAAATATATAAATATATTTTTAAAAATTACATTATGTACAAACCTTTAATGTACCATTTAAAACCAGGTATTTCTTATTTTCTGAATTCTTAAATAAAACTCCATCTTTAAATTTTAGTAAACATTTGAAACTTGCTTAAATATCTTTAAAAACCAATTCTGTAAAATAAAAAAGCTAGCTTTGATGCAAATTTATGATGGTATATATAATTTCTGCAAAGTTTCTCTCATGTCTGATGGAAATTTGCAACAAAAATTCATAGAAATGCAGCCGTCATATTATTTGAACTTATTGAAACTTTATAATAAATGAACACCTCAGCTAAGTCCCTGCAGAACCTTGAAATAAATCACAGGTTTTAGTTCAACAAAAGTGTAAATATATTACATAAATACAGGATAAATGATAAAAGTGTGTACTGCAAAGATCCCCCTCACCTGTGTGGCGTTGGACTGCGCCGTGGCGAGGACGTGTATGACAGGTTTGGGGTGGTAACGGTCGTTGTCCTGTCTTACGTTGGTGACCGTGGGGAAGGCTGATGGGGGAGACGGGGTGAGGATCGGGGGGACCGGGTGAGGCTCCGGAGGCTGGAGGATCTCTTCTTTAACATCGCCCTCAACCTGGGAACTAAACAAAAATGTAAAAAAAATGATCAGGAAACAGGAAGTGCTGCTTTTTTTATTATTAGAAAAGTCTAAAACTATCTCTGTTTGCCCCAATAATCTGAGAAATGTTTTTCCAAGTAATTAAACAAATGATTGGAACTTTGAAACAGTTTGATTACTTTTTAATATATGATCTAAAGATGAGCAAAAGATTGTCATTCTAAAAAAAAAATAGTTCATTTTTAACCCTACTAAGAAACTTCAAAGAGGATTTTAATGTGATATTTTTTTGCCACTAGATGGTGCAACTTCAAAAAATGTGGTACTAAAAGTAAAATAGAAAAAAGAATTCTTCCTATATTGTGAGGTTCTACTTCACACAGATCAATAGAAAAATTGTTTTAATATTAAATGCTCGCTGTCCACGTAGCATAAACAAAATAAATTGAATTCACAGATTGACCCAGAAAAAAAGCCCTCAAACATAAATAAAC
>NC_050534.1:11867937-11911871 GCF_002922805.2 Oryzias melastigma | reverse complement strand
ATTATCCTTTGTGTCCGCAAAAATAAAAATGGAGGCAAAGGAATTAGCAAATTAAAAGCAAACCTGAAAGGGGGCTCATACAGTAATGGCTGCACACAATGGTGTGTGGACACAGATAAAATCAGACTAACAGTCTGTGGGATTTCTTTTTGTTTCCTCTACAGTTGCAGTCAAACTCTAAAAAAACTTAATCTGCAAGTCTTACTTTTTCAATACACCCACCTCTGGCTCGCTCTCTACAGAATTCATGGTGCATTGTGGGCTTCAATGCCAGTTAGTCTGGGCTGGGGGGATAAACATCAGCTTGTTCCTAGTGGGGGGTTCCTGGAAAATGTCTATTATCACATCTCAACTCCACTGCAGTAGAGTTTTTTTTTTTTTTTAATACAAAAACATCCTGCAGTCTCTCCAGTCGTTACCCCAGATGATCAATGATCATTTAACTGATTTGTCCTAATGGATTCCAACACTTTATCATTCCTTATAAAACAGACCAAACCTTAAAGGAGCTTTTTTAAGTTAAAGGAAGTCAAGTATCAACATGAACAGAGCAGATGAAGCATCACGAGACAAAAAAGAGAGAACTAAATAATTACCATCATAATCAGATAACTCTTGTTTAGTTTATAAATTTGATCCAGTAAATTCTTACCAAGATGTCTTCAAAAAATGACCTAAAAATCAGGAATGAATCAATGACATTTTTTCAAAATAAAACGATGCTTCTGTTGGAAGAAGCAGCATTTTCAGGATTAGTTTTGTTGCATCAGTAGATCAGTGGTCTCCAATCGTTCTCAGGTTGTGGACCGGTTTATTATCAGACAATATTTTCACAGACCAGCCTAAAGGGGGCTAAAGTGAGCGTCCATTTTTTTTTTTTTGTTTGGCTTTAGTTTCCCTCAACTTTTGAGGGTAAAGTTCAGCTTCAACTTGAGTAAAATATCTGCAGCTGGTAGATTAGTAAACTAGATTTGAAGTTTGAACACTTAAAATGTGTTACAAATTTTCTCTTAACCCACAGCTGTCAAAGTGGAAGCTAAAAACAACAACAAAAAATCATCAATAAAACTGGTATTTCACAAATATAATAATAATTTGAACAACTTTTTCAGCAACAGCAACATTAGAGAGCCAGTTGGTGAATATTATGCATTAATATTATGGTCTGTGGGAACAACTGTTGCAGTAAATCCATATTTGAAGTAAAGACTTCTGCTTATGTCAGTTAAATGCAGATTTATTTTCGTGTCGAAGTCGAAGGCTCTTCTTCTATTTTCTTACTGGCTATTTTTTTTTTTCTTTTTTTGCAAATGTAAACTTTCCATTATCAAACACATTTGTTTTTTGCTAACTTTGCTAGCTTGGGGGTTTCAATTTGATAGTGGTCACTTTAAGAAAGGAGCGTATGTATTTTCGATACATGACCGAGCGACTTGACCTGTCAATAATGGGTCGGATGTGGTGGAGAGAATCCATTTTTTTTCAAAATAAAACTTCCTTGAGAATTAGAATACAAACAAAATGGTCGAAATGAAACCCAATGAGGAAATTAATTTATGATATTGGACTAAATAAATAAAATTTAATTTAATTGAATAGAAATATAGGTCGTGTTTTTTCTTCTCTGTGGCCTGATAAAAAAAAAAAAAAAAAAGGTGAACACGCATATGGATGCCAGGTATTAGGAGGCTAAAGACATGATATGCAGTGATAAAGCTGAAACCTGAACCCCTGTCTCCTAGATGGAGAGGTGCCAGCAAAGCATTCTTTTTTTTTCTTTTAGTAAAAATAGCTCATGCCATCAACAGAAATCTTCCCAGTTTAAAACCGATGCTCCCATCATATCCTCGGACACAGATGGATGATGGGAAAAAACGTACTTTACAGGAGGACAAATACGAGACGGGACACACGTGTTTTTGGTGGTCCGTCAGCTCCATTTATAGGAAAAGCTTCTTTCTTGGCAGCATCTTGAAATTCTAACTTATGTGTTTTATCAAGAATACACAAAAAAGAAAAAGAAAACAACTCTTGGGTAAACAGATCACTTGAAGCTTCAGTCTAAAATTAGGGGCTGTGAAAACATTTCCCACCACACCAGATGGTACAGGCAGCATTTAAAAAAAAGGAAGAACAACTTAGAGGAAAAATAAAGAAAAAGTCCGACTCATCAAAAGCAGGAAACTGAAACGATCATCCCAGCAGAACCTCCCCACTTTGTGATGTCACAATGTGAGAACTCACTAGTTTTTGTGGATCAAAATATCGCTTTAACATTATAACACATTTAAAAGAGAATACGGATGCACAGTTTGAAAAAGTTCCACTGAAGTTTGCAAACTTTTGGTTCAATAAATAAATCAAAGTGGAACAGCATCTCCGAGTGAAACCAGAAGCAAGACATTTGTAAACCTAGCTTACAAATTTTCAGAGTATCGTGCCGCGCGGGAGGGTTGTGCTTTCTTTTGGATTAATGATAGAAAGTGGAGCACAACTCTTGTGCCTGCTGGGCACGTAATGAATAACAAAAATGAAAAATGAAGGAAGAAAAGCCCCTAAAAAAGCAAGAAAAAGGAACATTTACTGAGAAAGAAAAGGAGATGTGTGTGCATTTATCATGAAAATATGTTTTAAATTACGTGCCTGTGTGTGCATAAAGGATTTTTCCTCCCAAAAAAAAAAGGGAGATGAGAGCAGCCCTACTTCAACTAGCCTAAGGGTTGTGGTGTGTTCAAAACTATGTAGTGTTACAGACTTTTGCAAAGTGTTGCAAAATGTTCCGCAGGCATCGGTTAAAAGCCAAACAGAAGATAAAGTGGAGGCCGGCTGCATCAGTGGGCTGGCAGGCAGCTAATGTGGCAGAAACTCAGAGAGAAACAACTCCTGCTGCGTCTGTTTGGTCAACCTAATGAATATTTTGTTATTTCGTTGATACGTTTTTGCATCTTTTTTTGCTTTTCTATCAACAGAAAACAGCTCCTGCTGCGTTTTGGTAATTTATTTATTTGTTTGTTTGTTAGTAGCAGACCACCTCCCAACTTCTACATACTACTGCATCAAATAGTTCAACCTAAATCTGGTAGAAAAGGTGTTGGCCTCCTTTTTTAAGCTGTGTTCCTATTGCAACAGCCTTTTATAATGGAATCCAAGGATAGACAAGAATAATCTTGCAAGTAGCTGAGGGAGTGTGTCATACCAGCGCACGCGGGGAGGTTTGGGAGGCGGCGTGTCCCATCTTTCCTCATCTGAATGCAGGCTGGCCTTGACAGGACTGCCTTCATCCTGTTCAGACACAAAAAGAAAACACAGTTGGAGTTCAACCTAAAAAAAAAAGGGGCTTTTTTGTTGCCTGTGTCGCTTTTATGGTATACACAGATCACTTCAAACAACCACGGTAATGTTCTTCTAACCTCGCTTCTGAGCAACTGCTACAAAATGCTGATTGTTTAGGGAAAAATTCATTCTATAATACTCTATAAACGCTATAAAACTCCAAACATCTTGATGGCTTCAAGATATTTCTGCACAATCTACTATTGATCACCTGGACTAGGTACATTTTGCCAGTTAATATCGCCTTTTTTTTTTCTTTTTTGCGACTTTGACAGTACTGAGAGTCAGTAAGTAGTGATTTCTCCGAGTAAGTCTGAGTCAATGTTTCTATGGCAACCACTATACAATCAGGAGTTGGAAGCCCGACCACATGACAATGGGCTACACTTAAATGTTGGATGTGAGACCACATACTTTTATTGAGCCATCTGATTAGTCAGTTTAGAACTTGAATGCTTTCACTAAGGAAAACAGAAAACATATCATGAAAAAAAAAATTAGTATTAGTTAAAAAAAGGTTTTCAATGAGTAACTAATCACTGTTTATTTCTCAAAGGAAATCTATGGGATTTTGGCTTCTTGGAGCCAGCGGGTACTTCCTGTTTGGAACGTGAGTGAAGTCACACATTCCAGTTCCCATAGACAGTCAATGAAACAAAGAGCTGTCAGGTGGAGCTTAGAAGTCATAGATCTTTTGTAAACAATTTGTACATTAGAATAAAATACAGAGCGAGAGTTGCATCATCATGAGGTTCAAGCTTATGAAGAAGCAGATAAAAACCCACTGCTAGAAAAAGCTTAAGTTTAAAACTGCCATGGGCGGGGCTAAAGTCTCCGTTTTGAGCTCCAATTCTAAAGCCTCCACTCACAGACAAATAGGTGCATTAACAACTCCATTTTGAAACTTTATGACTGGATAGCTCTGATATTTGTGGATATTTGTTATCTACTCTAATGTTAGCTAAGGAATGATGGGATATAATTGAAGGGTTAGTTCAGTGCCAACTCTGTTCTGAAGAAAATAGCTAAAAACAGCCTAATCAGAATTAAAAGACCACATGGGGAAACGTTCAAAATAGAATCAAATATAGCTGGAGTGTGACTTTAAAGAGTGTTAATTCAAATATTGGGGGGGGGTACGAAAGGGTTCAAATATGTGTAATACAGCAATGACTTTCTGCTGCTAATAAAGTTTACTTTTCTGTTGTCTGGATATAGGCAAGTACAGCAGGAATTTCAGTGGTTTAATCCAAGTTTGCATAAGACAATGTTATTTTCCCATCTCTTTTAATGCAGAATAAGTCGATTTGACAGGTTGGAAACAAGTGTCAATCACTTTAAGGGCTGTTTTTGAAGCTGGAAAGCCAGAAAAACTTCTGCTTCAAAGCTCTGCTCCTTCCAGCACTGTGACTCATTAATTTGATGCTTTTGCCTCTGATAAAGAGACGATGACAGAACATGTTTAGGCGCCGTCAGCTCATCACAGAGCGGCGAAATGAGCCGAAGAGGAACACACGGAGAGCAGGAGGCCATACCAGAGTCAGGTTGGAATGAATGTGCCCTCTGAACAAGAAAGCAAATGAGCCCATGTGGGATGTGTGCATGTGTAGGTTTTTTGTTCGTACCGCCATTGAGAGGGACCTATGTGGGTGCTGCAGTGGCTTACAACAGCTGACCGGACATGAGTCGATGTGAGTCAGAGCAGCACACTGATAAAGACGCCATGTGCGAGTGTGGTCATTTTCTAAAACTCGAAAGAGTTCAAAAAGAGCAACAAACAAACTCAAACTGGAGTCAATGCAAAAAAAAAAAACAGAAACGTCATGCAAATCATTCAGCTTCTGCCCACATTTCAGATGCTGCCGCAGTTTGAAAAAATGTCTCACCCAAAGAATTCCTGGAGCAAAACTCGTCTGTGCCTTTTTGTGTGACTGGACGGGTCGACTGTTTCCAAAGGATACGCTTCTATTCTCAGAGTCAGAGTGCATTATGGGAGAGGAGTGATGTCAGCTGAAATGCTGAAAGCTCACTTTCTTATTTTAACTTTTTTTTTTAGTTATTCATGGATCTTGTTCATCCCTCTTTCCCGGGATTTTTTTTTTTTTTTTTTTTACTCGCCCCACATTTTTACAGAGTTAGTAAAAAGAGGCGAAAAGGGGAGTTTTGTAAAACACTGCAGTTAACACTCCCTAATGTGAAGTGTATGCTTTTATTTTAAAAGGAAAGCACAGTTTTTACCCTTATGTGTCCTCTCAGCCGAGGAGGTTTTCAAGCTTTTCTAGACAATTAGTTTCTGGTTTAAACAAAGAGGCTTCAATCAGTGTTGAGTTTCTTAAATGCATTTACAAGCTGTGCATAACTAATGAACTCCCACTCCTCACTTTCATGGATCACAGCATTTGAAGCAGCTTTTTGTAGAATCTTTCAAATGAAGACTGTGGTTTATTATCTCAAATAAGCCCTGAAACATGTGTAACAATACTTGTTGCAGCTTAAGCTTTTTGCAAAAAGGATAAGCAAAAAAAATCAAAGAAAAATATGAAAATTTTTACATGCTTGATAACTACTGTTACTCTTTGCAAGTATAAAACGGGCCAGAAAAGAAAAAAAATTCCTATAAAATTGTAAAAAAAATTAATAATAGTACTTTCATTGACATTTTCTTAAAAGTTTTTGTTAAAAATGGTTTTATAAAACCTCCTCTCTTCAGCTTTAGCAACGTTTACTTCTAATTTCATCTGTTCTTTGATATTGGTTTGTTCTCTTACTTATCAATTTACGGGTAAATGGGCTACAGGGGGCGCTATTTAGTAATATGTATTCAGCATAATGATTTCTTTGTCATCTCTCTAGCACTTTTAAAGATATATTCACAGCTGAAAGGAGAAAAAAAAGATTTTCTTGTGCGATTAGAAATACTTTAAAAATAGAGTTACTTTTATTTGTTTTAGAAAGGTAAAAAAAAAAATAAAGACTTCACTAAAGATTTGACCCAAGCTAGATTTCTTTAAAATGCAAATAGAAAAACATATTTGAAGCCAAAATGGAGAAGATTACCACTCCTTTTCATTTATTTTTTGTTTGAATCTTTAAATTTTGTTTTGGTTTGTGTCTTAATGGTTTGGAAAAATAGAGAATAAAAATGTTCTAACTCGATTTTTATGTTTGTTTTGTGTAATTTTAGACTCATTATTGCTTTTTTGGATATTCACGAGAACTGATGGACAATTAAAGTAGAATGAGATCTATAGTTTTTTAGCTCCTTCAATCTCAGAACCGTTTCCGACAAACCCAATCTCATTTCTACAAACATCTTCACTTTATAGTCCTCTCAAGACAGATTTTTCCATTTTTCTGGGCCTCTGTCCCCCTGTGACTAATTATTTGTTTCATTTTCCCACTCCTAGACTGTTACTCAGTGACTTCCTGTTTTTCTCCTCCATGCAGAACACACAGTGAGAGGGTGTCGTACCATGCCATCTTGGATCTGCGTGTTGGTGGGGCTCTCCAGTAGATGAAGTTGTTTTTCAAAGAGCTGCGCGATCGCTCTGTGAACTAACTCGTACTGCTCCTACAGAGAAAAGAAATACACAAAAAATAATGAAGCACTGGAAGAGAAAACAAAGGCAAACGGAGTGTCAATAAATAAAGACTGAAAAAAACTGTCAAACTGCATGATTTTGTTATTATTCCCACGTTGGGAAGTGTTTTTCAGAAATTACAGCTTTAGGACTGCACCAAAACACGTCCTATTGCCACAAAAATAAGACTTTGTTCTACTAAAAATAAATACATAATCTTTAAAATCTTCACAATAAGACACATAATAAAACGTTGAAATCGTAAAATACACCCATGACCAGTTAGGTGAGTAAACTAATAACCTACTTGTATTATAGTAAATCTAAAAAATATGAACTTCATAATTTCACTGTGTGCGTCGTAGAGGAGTCAAAACAAACCTTTGTTTGAACGGCAGAGTGCCGCTGCGTCCTCATCTCTTGGATCAGCCGAAAAACGTTGAAGTCCTCAGGAATTTTCTTTCAAAAGACAAAAGAAGATGTCACACATCTGGGTGTGCAAAACCAGTTTTTGTTCAAAAGCTGCATAAATTCATGTAACATTGTGATTAATCACAATTCAAAAGTGTGATTCATTTTTCTAATCAATTGACAGCACTATTAACCACCCAATCAAACCTTTTAAAGGGCCACTCTTCATCTTTTGATCTATTTTAAAAGCGTTTCTGGTGGCCTTTTAATTATGACGTCTTTAGCCAAAATTTGAAAAAGTCCGTTGTTTTCTAGGATACAGTTTTGTAGGGTGACAGTAGTTTATTAGAAATTCAAATTCAAACTATTTTCTACGTAACAAATGCGCTCTTTTCCAAACAGCTTTTTTGTTTGCTCCTGATTTTCAACTATCTGAATAAAAAATACTCATAGTTAAGCTTAATTTTCATCATAAAAAAGGACACAAGAACAAGTTAGATTTTCATCAGAGAGGGACTTTTGCTTTAAGGAGCCACTGGGTAATGGTAATTGTGGATTTGAATCCACAACCTCACATTCTTAGGGCTGACACTTCATCACAAGGCTTTTACATGAAAGTCATGTACAGCGAAACATTTAAGCAGGTATTTGGGTGATGCATACCCCAGCTTTGAGGAGGTTCCAGGTATAGTCGATCGCACAGATGGCCCCCGTCCTCCCACAGCCTGCACTGTTCAGTCACAGAGAGACAATTTCAAATGAAACTTGATCATCCACCATACAATTGCAAAGACACATTGACAAATCTCAGTTCTGTATTTCTATTTCTGAAAGGCACTGAGCCAGAAAAAACCCCAGAAAACTAAAAAGGGAAGAAAAAAAAAACAGTATTTATGTGCAGCAACACTCCGTCCAGACAGGAAGGAGACAGGAGCAACAGAGAAGTTGATCACGCCTGTCGGATAAAATCATAAAACTTGATCTCATGCTGCCACCGAGCTCTCCGCGTCTCTAAAGCGTATGGCATTCTTTGTATCAACCCACACAAAGCATCTTCACAGACGCAAAGACGCAGCTTTGAGTCCTGCTGTGCAGCAGCGGAACCCGGAAATGTCCTTAGGCTGCTCATTATCGCTTATTACACACATATGGAGACTGAGCTGAGAGCACAGGCATCCATGTGTGCCGCAGAAACTTCAACGTACACATTTCTCACCTGGTTATTTTTGAATGAAACACAAGCAGTGTAATCGTTTTTCAGATCGGGATTTCTGCATGCTTACCTGCAGTGCACACATATGGGGACGTCATCGTTGTCCTGGTACTCTCGCATTAGTCCGATCATATCCAGTATGGAGTCGAATGATGAGGGAACGTCATGATCGGGCCAGTTCATGTAATGGAACTGAGTTATTCTTCTAGTTTCCTGAAAACCAGCAGAAATAAAATATTTGAATTAGAAATATTTCACTTTTTTTTCCTTACTTTTTTGACTAAAGTAGAACTTACATTTTCATACTGCACTACTAAGGTCCTGATAAAATAGTCTGTTCTGGCCTGCTCCGATTCCTACAAAGAAAGCAAAGTCAGGAAAATTCACAAGTCCAAATCTCTTCTTGCGACTCTCTTATTCTTTTTTTTATTTTTTATTTTTATTTTTTAGAATAAACAGCTGTTACATCAAGGCATTTTGTACTTACACAGGAAATTCTGAAAGGCCCAAAACTCATAGACTCCTCCCCCGGCAGCGGGAAATACCGCTCGCACTTTTTCTAAACCAAAGAAGAACAGAAGTTCACTCGGTGTGATAACAAAACACCAGGTACACACCACAGCTTCCTGTATGTACTTTCTAAATTGAAGTAAATGATTACCCAGACATGAGGAACACCACTTATAGGAATTACAAACAACGAAACGAGGAATTGGTTCTTATGGAAAAAAACTGACAAAAATACGTTTTACTTAAGGTAGACAAATTGAATACCCACTCTGATGACAATTGTGTTTTTGGAATTTTTAACAAGTTTTTGTGACATGCTTCTAGTAATGGAGGACATATATAAAGACAATTAGGCTTAAAACTGCATTTCTGAGTATTTTTTAATACAAATCATTGTGATTAAGGAGGTCCCAACTGTTCTGCCCACAACAATTTCTAATGAACTCCTGCAGAAACTGAAGCAGAATCTGCTGGAATTACGTTGATCATGTTAACAATTACAAAATTACAGTAAATCAAAGAACATTTTTAACATTCAAGCAACATTATCAGTGGAGCTTGGAGGTGGGGAATATTAAGTGTGTGAGGACATAAAGTAGCAGTCTTACCCTTCCCATCTCAAACTCTCGACAAGCCATTACAATAACCTGCAGAAACACGAGAAGGAAATGAGAAATGTTTCGTGCTTGCACTTACTTTTTAACAATTCAAACATCTTTGTAGTTCTTTTATGCAGCAGTCTTGTAGAAGACACTTCTTTAGGAGCGGACATCCTCCTGTAGTGCTCTGGTTTAAGGGTGTATTCAGACTGGAGAAGTCCATTGGTACTGACCGAGTCTGCTTAATTTGGCCCAGATAGAGACCTGAACCATGCATTTAGTCTGTATTCAGGCTGTCGTCATTGTTGGAAACAATTAAAACTGAAAATTTGTTCTAGATTATCAGGGGAAATGTACTCAGGTTCACTTTAAGCAAACCAACTGTGTCCAGTCTGAATACACCCTAAGTATGTCATCATGAGTCTTTCCCTCATTCATGTTTTCCCATTTTGCTGACAGCACAAACACTGTCAGTGCTGCTATTGTAACAACAATTGTAAACATCCTGCTGGTAGTTGCAGACCAGGGATTTCTTGATCACGTCTTAAGTGCTTTTTCTTTAACTCGACCGCACACTCACAGCCACATTGTACTCCCAGTTCATCCTCCAGAAATCAATGACAGTGTTTGGCAGTGGACCCTGAGTTGCGATGTAGGCCTTTGGGCCGTCCATACCCTGAAAACAATGAGACCAAAGAGAAACGAGATTATTTATGAATGAATCCTTTACATTGATATATAATTAAGCAAGGGTACTTCACTTTTACCTTGATGAAGTTTGCATTGATGTAATCTGTGTCCTGATTGGTTGTTTTGAATGAAACTTTCACCCGACTGTGGTCGACTGGAGACAAAAAAAAAGACATATTAAAGTATTTTATTTATCATATAAAAAACTGTGATAAAATTAAACCTAAAAAATGACAAAATAAGTTGTAAATAAAAGGTGTGAGGCAGATTTTTCTGTTTTGAGTGCATGTTCACATATTTTGAACCAGTTCTTCTGTCACCTCGGCATCAGCTCATTCACTAAAAGCTTTAATGAATGAGTGGAAGGACGGATGAAAAGAGTATAAAGAGGATAAAGGAAAATAAAAAAAAATGAGGGCAGATGTTGGCTTTCCCTGAGGTCATTAACGGCGGGGTTTTCAGACAGAAAATGCATGTAAAGAGTATACGCAACGTATTAAAGATTACTTTTTTTAATGCAAATTCTTTCCATCAGCCCTCTGGATTCTCACATTTTTATAAAAATATCACTCCTCAATACATCATGTAGTAAACGGCTGGTTTTGAAAAGTGGAAAAAAGTGTTTTTGTGAAGAGTCGTCCACTTAACAGTGGCAGGTGACTCAGTATTTCTTGGTACTGAAATGACTTTAACCTTCAGTTGAAACGTTTGAAAATTTCTCAGGGATCGCTCGCCTTCGCCTGTCGCCTCCATTATCACCACAGGAACGAGGGGCTGCTGCTGTTGCTCCCTTTCAGAGCCACTTCCCCAGAAATGGCTCTGCTATGGAGGTGGCACCTTTCAAGATTACCCAGAACCCTCGAGGTGAGGCCAGCAGCGGCGAGCACGTTTATTGTTCCCGACATAGTAGACGGCCACCGATGCATATAAAAGCCAGAGTGAAAGGCTGCATCACAGCAATTTTTGTGACCGACTGTAAACCTGCTCTTGAATACATCTCGTAGAGCCAGAGCAAGAGTGAGCTGTGAGGGAGGGCACTGATCTGCCAAAGCAAGCACTAAAGCTTACATGGAACATTTTTAATCTATGATTCACATCGGTGTTATTTTTTTAAAGCTTCAATTCAAAGAAGTGGGTGACATTACCAGAGATAGTACCACTAAAGCAGATTTGTTGGTGTGAGTGCCGTGTCCAGAAGGCTGAGACAGGCAACCTTTGAAATTCTACACAGTGCCAGCATATTAACACCAGACTCGAAAAAATAATAATAATTGTTTTACTTTCTATAAGGTTTCAGTTCCAGCTTTTTCTGATTAAACTGGCAGACTTTAAATTTGAATAATTAACATAAATGTTAAAAAAGGGAAGTTGCATTTGCAAAGACAAGTCTGGTAAATATAACAATAGTAGAAGCGAGTAGAGGAGATTTTAAATAATTTCCAGCCTTTGCTTTTAAATAAAACCTTTTACATAATATTAAGGATGGCGCACTGATGTGAACTAAATCTGATGCAGTTTTTCTTTAGTAAAATTGAGTTTGCTCTCAGTTACAAGAATCAGTTGGAACCACAAAATTAAAAAAAAAAATGCAGCTAGATAGATAGTCGGACGCTATGATCGCACTAGGCATTTAGCCCATGGTGTTCACACTGGACTGTCACTACCCAACACTAGCGCATGTGGCAGTTGGAAGAGGTGTGCAAATTTTGTTCATTTTACTCCAGGATTTTTTGTTCACAGTTCGATTCCGATACATAAAAGACTTGGTGTTGTATTATTCCAGTTGGACACAAACCCCCATAATTAATTTCTCCTTCTTGATCAATTTTCAAAACGGTTGGCACTTCTGTGAATTAAAGGAGACGTCATCCATTCATCACTCCAAAATCAGAGACCCTGATTGGTCAAATTTTTTACCTGGCTAAAATTTAAGGCGTTTCGTACGTAGAACTCAAAAACAGTCATAGAATGTGATTATTTTGAAACAGCGGACACTACCGTATTTTCCGGACTATAAGTCGCGCTTTTTTTCATAGATTTTCCAATGGTGCGACTTATACTCAGGAGCGACTTATATATGTTTTTTTCTTATTCATTATGCATTTTTTGGCTACTGCGACTTATACTCCGGTGCGACCTATGCTGTTTGCCAACTTTTTTTTTATTGTCCATTTTTTTATTTTGTTTTTCCCTCATGTTTACTACATGTTCATTTTAGTATAGTCCGGAAAATACAGTACATGCTTTTACTGAGGCATCTGATTGGTCAGTTTATAACTTGAATAATTTCCGATAAAGAAAAAAATAATGACAAAAAAATACGGATTAGAAAGAAGATGTTCAGAGCAAGAATGATTATTCTGACAATTAAATGACTGAGTAATCACTGTCTATTTCTCAATAGAAGTTTAGGGGATTTTGACTTCTTAGAACCAGCAGGTACTTCCAGTACCTCCTTTTTCTTTAACCGATTTTAGATTTAGTCAATACAGCAAACAGATACAGCGTCTGTGAAAGGATTGTGTATTTGTCAGAGAACAGGAACTTACACGGCAGTATATCTTTGTATCTGTTCTTCTTGACATTTTCCTCCCTCTCACCAACATTGGTGGGGTAGATCTTCTCTGTTCGGTACTTGGTTGATAGCCGCCGCAACCGCTGCAAAAAAAAGAAAGGAAAGTACGATTATGATCCATATATTTTTACCCCATCAGGGTACAAAAACCACATCATAAAAGGTCAAACATGCAAAAAAAACTGTGACAGAATAGCAACAAAGCAGAACTTTAGAGTAAAAGATCCAACTGATAATCTATTTATACATGCCCTAAGAATTATATTTTTCAGTGTTGCAGAAAACACACACTTCAACTTTAATATGATTTCACAAACACATCTTCAGGTACACACACTTTTCTTTTTATGTGATCCAATATAAACTGTGGATTTAATACTAGCTGACACTGATGAAAACACAATCAGTTAATGGAAAGACAACAATCACTTAATAACTAGTCTGTCAGAACGCCAGAGTTTTCCTGGCAGCCAAGAACAGCAGACTTTAGAGAAAGTAAGACATTTTTAGGCATGTATGTCACACATTCTTAAAGGGCATAAAGACTCCTGTTGTTGATCAGCCTGGCTGCATACAATGAACAGTCTATGTAGTCTATACACCAGGCTTACGCAGGTATAAATTTGGGAATGATCAAAAATGTAAACACAAATGTTTCCATCTGCAGCAGGGGTCTGCAACCTTCAACACTTAAAGACCCATTCAGGTCAATTTTTCCATGACTACAACCCAGTAGGAGGCACAACGTTTTACTTCACCTTTTAGAAAAAAAGGTGCTAATTTGAACTTGTGTTTATGCTATTGTTGCTATTATAAATATAAATGAACTATTTTTTCTAGACATAAATAAAACATTAACATAGAGAAAAAAATAGCCATAAAAAAAGAAAGAATTAACTTTTAAAGGAAGTTCCTTTTTCAACTGTAGTAGTAGGTAGAGTAAAGCAAGTAGTGAAAAAAAAAATGCTGATGCATCTCAGCACCATTGGGGGGGATAAACCAACAAAGGGTTCCAAACCGCGGCTGTGTCTGCAGCTCACCGCTTCCCCGAGGAATGGGGAAGCGGAGAGCAAATTTCAAACATCTCGATGTGTGAATGCCAAATGGGACTTTAATTTTACTTTACTTATCTGGCTGTTTTGTTTCACTTTATGAACCTTGTAAATCAAAAGACTGATGCTACGTTTTCAATTGAAAAAACAGTTTGTTTTTTTAATCAACCAAAGTGCCACAATGCAAAGGTAAGACAGCCACATGTGGCTCCAGAGCCTCAGGTTGCAGACCCCTGATCTATAGAGAAAACCACAGGTGCAAAACAACTGACACACAAAAAATCTCACTTCAGTAAAAGATTGTAGGCAATCAACAACCTTGTTTAAGACTTGAGTATAGCATCAAAAACAGGATGTACACAAGTGCTCTTCCCTAGCAATATTTATGGAGCAGAACTGACTCAACTGTAGAAATGAGACATGAAACTAAAGGCCAATATGCCCTTCCACGCTGCCAGTTTAGTATATTTACTTCACCTTTACACCACATAACTTTTGGTTCTGCTTTGTCTGCTCTGGTAAAATGTAAAAACTGAAGTAAATTAAAACAATTCCTGTGCAACTATACAATTTTCACACAGATGTGACAAGAACCATCCGGTTTATGACAAGAATAATGTAGTTTTTAGCATTATCAGTTCCTCTTTAACAACAAATAAACCTTTTAATGATTCATTTTTACCCAAGTTTATTTTAGAGCAGGTTAATGAAACGTAACAACAATATTTAGTTAATAAAACCTCTTAAAAACAACTAGTTTCTGTTTTATTAATAATTTTCTGAGTATTTTCAAAACTTTTTTTAAGCGTTACTATGACGGTGAAACTTTGACTGAAATAGCTTTTGGATTCATGAAAAATTCTTGCTGATAAAACTCCGGTCTCATCCTCATGGGGAGGGGAATGCCTTCTAACATCTCTCAGTGCTTTCTGAGACATTGAGGTCATTAGGTATCTCTGCAGGGCTTTTTTTTGCTGGTTGTGCACCTCCCCTCTACTAGTTTCTGAGAAAGTTGGCGTGGGCGTTCAGGCTTCTGAAGGCCCGTTTAAGAAGATGGCTCCACCTCTTGACATCGGCCCCGGACTTGAGGCTTTCCTTGTGTTAGAAACGTGACATGGGTTTGTTACGCCAAAAAAAAAAAACCTGCTCTCGAAAGTGCTGTCCTGCAATTGTATTATTTGAACCTTCCCATGATGCTGCTGTCTTCAGAGCACATTGCTGACACACACAAACAGCACTGAGGTGCATTAAAAATGCAACTATCGTTGTAAACCGCAACAAAAGACAGCAAGAAAATCAGAGGAAGCATGGGGGGGGGAGAAGGAGTCAGAATAAGAGGTACACAGAGCTCGTGGGCGGCATCACAGCTGTGTATGTGTGTTCTCATGTCAGCGTGTGTGGTAATGCCATTACAGATCCTCTGGCCTCATGTGAATTACATTTGCAACAGAGGTCTGCTTCTGAGTTGGACTGAAGCCCAAGAAAAAAACAAACACAGAAATGCAGATGCACAAAAACAGGAGATAAAAAAATGTTAAGTAGTTTTCCTTCACACAACTGATTCATTTAAAGCAAATGGCAAAACTGAACCAGCATTTGTAGGCGATGCATTTATCAAAGGTTTTGTTCAGACAGATGTTATTTTTACTTGTACATTAACAAGCATTTTATGTAGAAAAATAATAACTCAACAGAAAATTGTGTTTTTGGTGTCTTTAACATGATCTTATGGGATTTTTTTGATGATGGAGGACATAAAAAGAAAATTAAACTTAAAATTGCATTTCAGATTAGTCTTTATTCAAATCATTTTGAATCAGGAGCAGACGAAAAAAATTCAGTTAGAAAAAAAAGCATATTTTGTGATCCATCCACTTGTAGAGAAATATACCCATATAATCTTAAGAGATTTTACTGTTAGATGTGACTGTAAGCTTTCAATGGTCAGGGATCTATTATAAATGACATGTATTCATATTAAATATAAAACATACATGAAAACAGTCAAAACAATCACTGCCTATGACCATAAACAGAAGCTTCCCAGTACCAAGGATCTATTAGGAACAAGTATCCACGTCAAAAATAAAGTGTATCTGAAAACAGCCAGAACAATATCACTGGATGTTTTTAATCAGTCCGATACTGATAAACTCAAAACTATGCAAATTTTGTCCGATACCGATACTAGCACCAATATATCACCCATCCCTAATACTATTTCCTAGAAAATTATGACTTTTAAAAAAATAATTTGCCTAAAAATGTCATAATGACCATTAAAAAAAACAACTGGGTACACTTTAACAATAGATGAAAAGATGATCAGAGAGGGACTTGAAGCTAAGCTATCACTAAGTTTGAATCTATTACCAGGGTAAAAATTACAAAAAATATATTGACTCTATTTAGCCAAAAATTGTCAGAAACATACTTGGATAGCAAAATTACTCATCTTTAAGAACAAAACTGGATTGTATTTTTCCTTTGTACATATAAACAGACAAATGTTCTACCGTCTGATGTATGGGTAAGTGTATCTGCTCTGTGGCACAGGTGCTAATCCCACAAATCGTGTTTTACGAACACAAAGCTGCTCCTCTTTTCTTTTAAGTAGACTGAGATACACAGGCATTTCTTTATGACACAACAGTCATAAAAATGTGTTCTGCACAAAGAGACAGAACGGTAATCTACATCATCTATTATTCAGGTGAAATAAACCATAGCAACCAACTAACTACTCTCGTTTCTCTTTCAGAGTGGCTGACTAAGGCAAGCAGGCCCGCTGTGTCCTGAAGTTACTCCATTACGTGTTCAATATTCAGCTTTACCAGCTCTGCAAGTGTGTGCTTCATTACCTCTACCAACAGCAGACCCTGTCAATCTGTCTTTGTAAATTATCTTCTGCTAAGATACGGAGCAGAGCCCTGGTATCCTTGGCTGACCAGCACATCGTGTCCAAAGCCATAGCGATTTTCACATTTAACTGGACTTCAAACAGGGAGTGAGGGAGGAAAGGGAGTTGGTCCAACCATCCATCCAGGGATTTGAGAGCTAGATTGCTAGGAGCTAACTGTTTAAGGCTACTGGCCCCAAAGGGGTCTCTCATGACTGACAGGTCTAAGGTGACAAGTCATAGAATGGTTCGAAATCCCCATACGAGTCAGCGAGAAAACAGCCAAAAAACTTTTTTCGAAATTAGCCAAAACAGCTAGCATGTAGCCTAAATATTAGCTAAACTCCAGAGAAGCCTAAAAAAAATCTTCGTAAATGTCAAAATAGTCCAAAAAGCTAGCAGAATGCCAATTTTAAAACTAACTTTTTAACATAATTATGAATAAATCAACTTAAATCTTAAATAACTTTCAATATTTTACTCTCCATAAAAATATATTTTGTCAAATTATACAAGTTACAAATAAGCACAAGATAACATCGGGCTATTAATAACAATAAAATGATCTGGAGGGCCGAATCCGGCCCCTGGGCCTTGACTTTTGACACAAGACATAAAGCATGGAGCAAACAACAAAAAATACCTCAACCAACTGAAAATATCAAAACAAGCAAATATGTGGATGACTGTCATATCTTAAGAGTAATGTAACCATTGAGGATCAGAAATGAATATAGTGTGTACTGGTGCAAACAAAACTCAAAAACAGGTTTTAAACTGTTTAATGACCATAATTCTCCTCAGTCAGCTCACATATTTTCATAAACAAACACATTTAACACAACTATGTATGGCTTCTAAATATCTGCAAATTCTTAAGCAAGAAAAACCTGGATAGATATCATAAAAAAATAACAGTTCTGCATGAAAAAGTAAAAATTAAGTATATTTCTGTTGACTAAATAAGGTGTAAGTAAAGATAAACTAAGTGGAGCAGAAGAAGAAGGAAAGAGAGAAAACAGAAAGCATATGAGGGTTACAGAAGAAAAAGGGGGATTTTAAGGAGAAAAAAAAGGAGACAAAGAGCACACGGAGAGTCGAGGCTTTTAAGTGGTTCTTGTTAACAAAGCTAATGGACTTTTATTCATCGCCTCCATCCTTCACTCACATGCTCTCTTTACACGCTCTGTCGCTTCTCACTAGCATCTGGAGATTGTTGGTGAGAAAGATGGCAAAAAAGGTCAAAACCCCTCATTAAAATCAGACACACTCAGTTTTGGTTCTCCATTCAGTTTAGGTTTGTTATCCAACAACAACTAGAAGTGTGTTTGTTTCTGGAGAGTGACGACTCTGAATGAAAGGATGGCAGAAGAAAAGACGATATGTGAAATTTGATTAGACATCCTTTGATCTGCAAATTCTGCGCCTTTAGAACAGTTTTAGCCACGATGCGCTTCATTGAAAACATGTAGAGTCAATGACAAGTCTAATCTTAGTCATTACAGTAACATTCATAGACATGCATACTACTGACACAATGTAGTAGACTCTTAAACTATTAAACAAATTCATTAAAAAATATATATATATCAAAGATTTGTTAATTGACAAAAATGCTAAACATTTTATTTTTTCTGCTAATAATAAACTGAATTTTTCATTTTCAAAACATTTACAAACACAAAAGTATTTTTCATTTTCTAGTCTGATCGTCGTCACCCGTACAACATACTTAAAGACCCACTCTGATCATCTTATGAGCTTTTAAAAAAGCATTCCTGCTGATCTTTTATGTCATTTTTGGCCAAAATCAAATGTTTTCTTGGACAAGTTTCTTCATAGCCACAGTAGTTCATTCAAAATTTGCCTCCGAGTTGTGACTGTTGGGGTGGAACAACTCCGCCCCCCTTCCCCTCCCTATTGCTGAGAAGCACCAAGCCTGTGGCCTGTCCAGCATCTACTTAAAAAATAAGCCCTTTTCTAAAAGATTTTTTCTCGCTTGCTCTGGATTCACAATGATATGAATAAAGAAAAACTAGGAAATGCAATTTCAAACTTAATTTAAATATATCCATCATCAGAAAAAGAACAGGTTAAAAACACCAAAAACACAATTTCCCTCAGAGTTGGTCTTCAACACAATGACATGCTTAGAATAATTTTCCCTAAAAAATAAAAAAAGTATAGGGCTGATAAGACTGCACTAAAAATACAAATGTAATGTACTTAAAGACAAAAAATGGTGCTGTAATAGACTACAAAAAACAGAATTGAGAAATTATGACTGACAAAAATTCCATGTTTTTTAGGGTTGCGTTTTAATGCCAAATATAGGGATTCAAACTGATAAAATCACAAGTTTACAATATTGATTAAATGGTTAATTTGGCACAATTTGACTAAATATCAATTTGTTTACACAAAAATTGAATTTTTTTCTCAATTATGGAAAACTTAACTTTTACCAAACTTAACTTCAACTTAAACCAAGCCCAACGTTTAAGGATTCTAATAAATTAATAAAAAATCAACGCGGGAATTAAACAAGAAAACTCTTTAACAATCATTAAGAGTCGATTAGACAACGTCACAGTAGTTTTGTTGTGGTTATGTTATCCAATGTTACATTTTTTAAGCTAATAGATCACGATGCAAAGATGAAATTAAAAGCTTCGATCCTTTCCGTGTTTCCTCCTGTTCGATATTTTACTTCCAATCGGCGAGGGGAGTTAACAGCAGGAGTATTCAGTTTCCTCTAAATGCTCCCACATACAAACATTCATTGAAGCTCAATCCTGCACAGACTCCCCCACAGGTGTGACTAAGATGCGTGCACATTGTCACATTTCTTTACGATGACTCGTCTTAAATGACTCAAGGATGGCATTGAGACAAAAGGCAACAGAGAAATCCAAGAGGAGGACTAAACCTGCACATGTGTGGAGGCTAAAAAAGATGTTAGTGCATCTAACCTACTTTCTGTCTTCTGACTGAGCGAGCCAGCATCTCTGTACAGCTCAGGCACGCTAAATAATTCACACACAGACACAGACAGAAACACGTTTGGTTTCTTGAACTCAGCAGTAAGCACTGATTGGCAGAAAATAAGCTCTTCCTGCAGAGGCGGAGGAGAAAAAGGTTTTTGAGTGTGTGGCCAGGAAGTGGGGTTGCCAAGTGCTGGTGGCAGTTAGGCTTTAGAGGCGGTCACCTTCCATGCAGACGCATACACCCACACCAGCTAAAATAGGTCACCCCTACAATGCTCTCAGAAAAATCCATCTCTGGTGCTGCAAGCATGTGGGGAAAAGATGCTGTGTAACAGCGCAGAGACTAAAAGGCTCTGAATGGCTCTGGGTGAGTCTGCTGCTCTGCCTCCCTCCCTCTGATCACTCAATAAGCCCCACTGCTTTTTCTTTCCTCATTTCCATCTTCGTCTTCAAAATCATCGATAAAAGAAAGAAAAAGGAAGAAAGTCATTTTCTAGTTTTACAAAGACAAGACTGTGATAAGTGGGGGATTGACAATTCGATTCATGTTTGCTGGAAATTACAGGAGCATAAACCCGTCGTTGTTTGCTGAACAGTGTGCTCCAACAAACGGTTAACTCGGTGCTGAAATGAATAAAAGTAGAAAAAGTTCAAGAGTTGGTCCTGTAGACACCATAGGATCAGAAGTGACCTGGAAGGCGTTACAGAATCCAGCAACTATTGAACTATACCTGTAAAGGTCTGTAAGATGACCACCGGTTCTTTGATCATTTTATCTATTGTCGGTTATTTTTAGAACGTAACTCATGCGATAACAGGGTAATGCATTTGATAAAGCATCAGTCGGTTGTTCTAATAATGAGATAAACTCAAGAGAAAAATTAGCAAAAAAGAAAAATATGACAGTTTAAATAATCCAAACAGGTTCTGGTGAAGAATATTGATCTGGATATTCAAGTTACAAACTTTAAGGTTAGAAAATCTCAATGAAGAGTCTTTTGCAGACTTTTTAACTAGTGCAACTGGAAAAAGAGCCCCAGAAATAAAAACAACAATGTCTATTTGTGTCCTGTTGCTGGTACACCTGGAGAACCTTAATTCCACAATATAAAATCAGAAAGATGCTCTTATGATCCAACAGAAAATAACCACAGAGCTGCTCCTTTCAACAGAATCATCCGGATTCTAACATAAAAATCTGAATAAAACGAATGAACGCTTTTTGGTTTGACAAAAAATTTACAAGGTTAACTTAATTGCTGACTTAACCAACAACTTCTTAGAACAGCCCCTCAAAAAGCAGAAAAAGCAATGCTTAGAAAAGCCGAATTGTATCAAGACTAAGTGTATTGTTTTTGAAAGAAGAAATCTACTGGTTGATCTGCAGATGAGGCAAAAATATCAAATATATCTATCACTTACTGATTCAAGTGCCACATGTGCATACATCCAGCATGAAACATAACATGATTTACTACATAAAAGCTACATACATTCATCATAAAATGTTATCTTTTTCCTAAAACCTCTATGGTCATCGTGCAGCGTGTAAAAATGTGACTGCCGCCACCGCGCAGCCACCTGCTGAATTTACTGAAATGCTTGCATTTAGATTGCTGCGCTGTGGCATTCTGGGATATGTGACCATAGCCTTAGTTGAACAAAAAAGATTTCTGCACAAAAATGCTTGTTTTTTTTTAATTTAGGAAAAAAAAACTATTAATGAGCAACATAACTGCCCTACTTTTGGCACATTTGACTTATTTAGTGCAAGTCAGTGCCCTTAAATATATATAACTTAAAGGAAAACTATGAAATTAGAATCAAAAATATGTATTTTTTTAAATAAAAGCTTCTAAAATTTAATAAAACCCCATGAAATATGTTGCAACTTTTGAAATGATCTTTAATCCAAACATTTTTAAGCAAAACTTGCTTTTATTCAATGATATAGTAACACACTTGACCTCTATACAACTTCAACTACACATTTCTAAATATTGGTCTCTGGTATTTTTTAAAGAAAACAGACCATAAACAAAATAGCTGTATTCAGAACCAAATGAAAAAAAAAATGTTTCGTACAATGACATGACACCATATCAGTTATTCAATCCAGCTCATCTGGGGGTTTGATAATATCAGGCCTCGCCCTGACCACTTGCATGAGTCATACACCCAGCCTTTGAGAGTGCCGCCTCCTCATTAACACACAAGATCCTTCCAAAGATAACTTTCAAACGGCTCATTTGAACCATCTTCTAAACTGTTATACAAACACGAATAAATACCTATAATAGTGCAGCCAATTCTGTTTAATGACAATATAGGTCAGTGGAGCAGTGACTGTCGAAATAGGCAACAAAAAACAGAAAAAGCACTCATTTATTGGCACGAGGGGCAATATGATTTCCTTTTATAAACCACCAGGCTTCCTTTCTATCTTTCTTTATGTCACTTTTGTTTTTAGTTTAAAACCACCCGACAATCTTTTTTCGGAAGACACAGAGGAATACAAAAAAAAAAGAATAAAAAAAAAAAAAAAGAAGAAGAAGAAAAAGCATGAAGGATCTGTGAGAAAATGTTTAACCACCAAAATCTTGTGCTCAGTCACACACTGGTCACAGGAAGCACCTGTTCTTATTGCACTTCAGCCAACAATTTTAAACCTTCATCGCTTCTGGGTGCCCACTTCCTTTTAGGTTTTGTCAGCATTGCATGGTACAAGTGTACTGTAATCCGGGACGGTCAAAACTCAATAGTTAGTCACGCTGCTTCCTCAAGCTAATGGGTCACTGATTGTTCCTCCTTAGTGTAAAGAGACAAAACAAAGATCAAGAAAATACAAGGAAAATGGAAACAGAGGAAAAAGACAGAAATTTTGATTAAAAACAAGATTTTAAAAGAATTATTTTAATAATCTTATTTTTTTTATTCGATTTTTTTCTTAAAATTAACAAGATAAACTTTAGAAAAAAAATTTTTTTTTACTAATCAATGTTTTAAAAAGCAAATAAAGCTGCAAACAATATGAAAAAATAAATAATTTTACAAAGTCTCCTGAAGCCGGACATGAAGCTTCCAGCAGCGTCAGCTCTGCAGTAGGGCTGCCACGATTAGTCGACTAATCGACGACTAATCGACTATTAAAATAGTCGACGACTAATTTAATAGTCGATTAGTCGTTACTTCATATTAAATTGAGTCAGTGTAGTAAAGTTGAAAGTTATAATGGTGTTATGCTAGCTTATTGGACTATTTTGGCATTTATTAAGGTTTTTTTAGGCTATTTTGGAGTTTTTATTTCAGCTACATGCTAGCTGTCTTTGCTAACTTAGGCTTTTTTTAGGCTAATTTGGCCTTTAACTCATATTTTAGTTGGCTATCAGCATCTTCAGCCATCGTCACTAGCATCTTTTGCGGCCAAATTCAGCTTACATTTCATCTATAATGATGCTAGTGTGAATATATATATATAGTTTTTAGTTAGTTTAAAGTGAATGATGGTTAAGATTTGTGTTTTACATCAACTTTGTGCATGACCCGATTAGTCGACTAATCGGAAAAAATAATCGGTGATTAGTCGACTATTAAAATAATCGTTTGTGGCAGCCCTACTCTGCAGCTGACCACCATGTGACCAGAGTGAAAACCAGTACTACATCCCAGCATGACTCAACTTTTGCCATTTGTTTTATTTCTATAAAACAAGTCTCACATGAATCCAAAAATGAACAAACATATTTAATTGAATATAAAATGATGCATTTCATTGTCGCTGGAGAAAGAAAATGTTGAACTGATGTTTGCATGTTTCCCATTCTGGATCCAAGCTGCAGCAGGAAGCAGATGTGGACAAACCTCGTATAATCCTCAGGGGCCTGGGGGTCGTTGTGGGTTTAGACTCCCTGTACGTGTAATGCTTCTCCGCTCGGATTAATTCACCGTTACCAACAGACAAACTGGCAAGCTTCGTGGAGGTCCGTTCATCTTTAAACCCCCCCCCCTTTGTTACATGTGTTTGAATGAAGATGACTTACTGTGTGCAAATCAACACATGATGACTCTTGTAAATTGATTTATCCTCACATGATTTGCACACACACACACACAGACTCTTATCTAGATCTTTAAGGCTGCTCTGTCATGTTGGTGGGTCATATCACAAACTGCGAAAGACGAACAACTGCAGAGCGGAAACGTCCACTTTCTGGTTAAGAAAGAGGTGGGAGGGGGGATGAAGGCGGGTTATGACACCAGAGGATACTTGGACGTCTCAGTTCATGTTGTAGTAATTTGAGGCGGGCTTACAGTAGTTGCCACACTCACACACGCTTTGAGGAACAGCAGCTGAGCCCTGCAGTGTACCCCACTCCACACCACGCACAAAAACAAGCTCATAAAAACACAGATGAACAAACAGAACTGGATCCTCAAACAGACTACTCTCAAAACTTTGAGAGTCACCTGGATGACAGTGGGTGAAAATATCTTTTAGATAGAAACAAGTAGATAACCTGCATTGATATTTGACTTTTTTGTATTAAAACTGGGATAAAACATATAGGGAAGCATCTGTATGATATAATAATCAATCCTAATATTTTAAAACAACAAATCACTCAACACAAAAATATTTTAAGATTACAACAAAAAGAAAAATATACTTGAACAAAAAAATCTTTAAAAAAATAAGAAACCAAAAGTAAAAAGGAAACATTTGGGAAAATTAAAGTAATTTTCGAAAATCAAGATCAAAATTAAAAAAAAAAAAAAATGAAACCAGAAAAGTTAAGTATCATGGGACATTCCTGATGAGTTGAGTTTTAAAGAAGAGGGAAAGCAGAAGGATGTTTTGCCCAAACTGTGGTGAAGAGTTGATTGAGTAATCACTGAACTTCTGCAGTGGCTGTGGTCAGACGCCTGAAGAAATATCTTTCGTTAAAAGATAACAGAAGATATTTCTTCTAACAGAAGAATAAAATGCCAAATAACTTTCGGTTGAAAAGGTGAACAAACGGCATCATCCAATCAGCAATGTCTCATGATATCTACCCTTTCAGGTTTCTTATTTTGTTTTATTGTTTGATTTCTAGAAATTTCTTTTATTTTCCAAAACGTTTCCTTTTTGTTTTGTTTCTGGAATTTTGCTTTAATTTCTAAAAAATAGTGTAGCTTTTTTTTAGCATTTGCCTGATTTTTTTTTTACATGGTCGTAGTAATCTTTCACATGTTTTTGCGTTGAGGGATTTGTTGGTGTGATTTGCACTTCAGGGCCACCGTACTAATCTTAGAGTTGTGCTTTTAAACGTTCTTATAGAGCAGGGGTGTCAAACTCAATCTCACAGGGGGCCAAAATCTCAAACACACTGTAGATCGCAGGCCGAACAGGATAAACATTTATTGAACACACTAAAACTAAGTTTTTAAAACTTTTAATAAGTAACGTTTTAACATAACTTTGAATACAAACAGGCAGGAATAATATTCCAGAATAAATCAACTTTAACCTTAAATACATTTCTATTCATAATAAGAAAAAATATTCTTGCTCTCCTACCTTTTTAACACATTTTTGCTAATCCTATTTTTTTTCTATAGTGAAGGTTATTCAAGTTATAAACTGACCAATCAAAGGCCTCAAAGGTCTTTCGAGTGGTTGCCATAGAAACATTGGACAGATCAATCACTGCTTACTGAAATCACCTGGCTCCAACAATGTGGCTTTCTGTGTAGAATATAAAAAATGGACACTGAATTTACTTTATTTTGTTGGAACCAGAATAAAACTATTTTCTATGGGTGACATCACACTCACTCAGTCCAGTTCACACGTACAGTCATCAACATCTGTGACAAGCTATAAGGTTTAAAGTCCCAAAAAGAATCCAACCAAGAAATTTATTTAAGTATTTCTGGCTTAATCTGCTACTAAACCTCAGATAAATACACTGACCTTTAAAATCTGCTAAGTCTAAAGCTATGACATAATTTCATCATAAGTGTTGGTAATGGCAGGGCTAGATACTTCAAAATATATATATAATTTCAAATACAATGCATTAAAAGGACTAGTTATACAAAATAACTTGGAGCTGCTGATTACATTTTTTGGGGGGAAAATGTGTTTTGCATAAATCAAAACGTTTGCATATGCATTTTATTTGTTTGCTTAAAATGTTTATATTTCAGATGTTGAATCTTTTCTCGCATCTCTGTCCCAATATGTGTCCATGAACATCAGCACAACGGTGCTTGACACATGCACTAATAGCTGGGTTGAAAAGTTGCAGCTTGGCTTGACCAGCTGATAAGCCCTCTTGTGAAACAAGTATGATTTTCAGGGTTTGGATTTGCCGAAGCAGCATCCATACAGATGTAGCAATTTTGCGGGAGCTGTGTCATGAGAAAGGCTTACCGGTTCTGAAACGGCTTTTTACACAATTTCTGAATGAAATAACAATTTTTTAACATTTTAAAATGTTTCCATGGGCTTGAAACTTGTGTAATTTTAACCTCAATTCTGTGGTTAAAGCTACACACTAGCTTTTTTTCTTAGTTTTCTTAATGCAAAATAGAAGAAATCAACTAAAAGTGTAGCATAAAATCAAACAATGTTCTACAATTCAACAATAGAAAGAAGTAGTATCCATCCTCATGCACATGTAACTTCTATCATTTACTTCTTTCTGAACACCACAGAAATAGAAACCTCCCCCCACAGAAACAACTCCAGCAATTAAATGGGTTATATGGTCGCATATGGGAACAGACTTGACAAGACAATAGCCTAACTCCACAGGACACTTCTTCCTAGATTTCAACACTAGATTATAAAAGAAATCTAAAGCAATTCTGCTCTATCAAATTGCTTAAAACGACTGCTGAACAAAGTGTATAATCTTGACTCTTTGCCCTAACACAGCCTGCAATTATGTCTATAAAACACGTTCTATATATAAACAACAATAGGCGGTTAGAGTACGAGTTATGTCAGGGTGCTCTGGTGAGTCACTTCAGAAAAGCACACCCTATATGCACGAAGACGTTAAAGGTGGTAAAGAACGTCTTACTACACATGGATACAGATGGAAGCAGAACTGATCTGAATGAACCAGGAAATGTGTGAGCCAGCGAGAGGATTAGCATGAAATGTGTGTCACAGAAATACAACCAAAAAACACTAACAGTGTTTGCAAGGTGAAAGAACAAAATGCACAACCTATATAGATCAATTCTGGCCATTTTATTTTATTTTTTTTACATTTTTTTTCTCAACTTCCTGAATGTCTTGCACAGCCTCACTTTCAGCCTGTTTTACGCAACTCCTATCAGCTCCTTGTTTACTGAATCCAGTCCTCAAAGCACAGATCAAATACTAGATGCATCAGCAAAAAAAACTAGACAAACTTAGCGTTCTTCTACTTTTCTATTTATGTTTTCGTCTCCTTAAAGCAGCGATTCAAAGTGTGAGAATTGTTGACAAAGCTCCACTTTTAAAGCCAGGACAAAATGTTTTGTAATAGGCCAAGAAAGAATGTTGCAAGCTACAGCAAGCTGGTTGCATGAAGTATGGAAGGAAGGTGTGTGTTCCTGCAAGTGTAGACAGAAGGGGCAAAAGTTAACTGATGCTGATTAACCTCTTTCTTGAGAAAACATGCTTAATATTTAAACAATGCCTAATTTATAAGAGTAACAATAAGCTAAGCTTAAAAAAAGAATAACATCTGAATAAAAACTAAGTGCAATGATGGATGTATTGAAATAGTTATACATGACCCACTCTTACAAGAGATTCTTTACTCATTGGAGCCTAAACTTTGCCCTAAATGGACCACCTCATGCAAACGTTCTTACAGAAAGACATTTCACAAGCCAGGGAGTGGGAGAAGCTCCATCTAGATTCCAGAATTACGACATTTTTTTTTAAATATACCAACGACACTCTTTGAACTGTCAATTTGAAGCCATCAAAAAGCAAAACTCCAGCGAGCTTTTAATTTGGAAAAAAGGGCACTGTCAAAAATGTTTTTACAGCATAAAACTGTTACATCGTGACAGTTAACAACAGCGATGTTCCTTAAAGTTATGCTCAATGCTCAAAATCTCCCATTTTACATGTTTATTTTGTATATAATACACAAGTATTAAGTTAAAAAATGCAATAATTTTACACTGCCAAAGACATGTAAATATCCTTACTAATACTTTAATAGTGACTGCATATAAAATTTAAGATTTTTCATTTTGAATTATCCAATGTCATATAAAAAATGTAAAAGTATTCTAATACACATTTGTCAAAACTATAAATTATACTACAATTTTTTTAAAAAACACAAAATTAAATATACTATAAAGACGGTTACATAGCACAAAATGCCACCACACAGTGACCTAAATGTACGTTTTTTTGTATTTATACATTTGGCAAGTGGCCATACCGCAACATCTGTAATAAGGAGATGACAGTCACATTTTTACATGCTGCATGGTGGCTGTGGACAAGAAAAAGTACAAATTTGCGACGACTGGACGATCTCTCTCTAAAGTTTACATCAGTCAGTGACCGCCCGGGCACATTTTGAGGTTGTGCGGTGGCAGTCCAATGATAGACATGGATGACACCATTACGAAATTAGGCGACAGCTGGGCGGATACAGGCCAGTAGCAGCTGGATCGCCCGCTAGCAGCAGCTCTGACAGTGTTTTACATTGTTAATTTCTCACGAAAAACACCCCCAGAGTGGTATTTTTCTCTAACAACGCATCTCTGAGCATTCCTTGAAAACCCAATCCTGAGCATCAGCCCCTCGCAATCTACAAAAACAACTGGGTCCTCACATTGTGATGTCACTTAGTGGGGAACAACCCCTTCCAGGAAGAGTCTGTGGTGCCAGCATCGCCCCCTGCTTTCTTCACTGGGCTAGCAGCGATCGGCAAAACACTTTCATTTTATATGTACATCCACGTTTTTGTGGGTGACACACTAGCTCTAGGTAGATGCCATAAAATGGGCGTCACCCGCAAGAAGTGAAAGGCGGAGCCTCATAGATCAAGGCATTTTACTTTAAAAACAAGTAATGTTTCATAAAAATGTTGTTCCTTAGGCAATTTATTACCATATACATGAATATAGTTTATAATAGGCCCTTTAACCGTAAAAAAAAAAAAAAATTTAGAGTGTAGGAAAACAAACTCCTGTTTATAAACGAGTTTTAAAGAGAAATATAAGCAAAAAAGCAAGTAGGTAAATTCATTTTAAAATGTATATGGTAACTTTATTAAGCTAAAATTAACATAAACATGTAAAAATCATCTTTAATTATGTTTGAAGGATTTTTAATTTAGACTTTTCTATGTTTAATACCCTAGAATGCACAGCTGGTGTGCTAGCAGCTATATCATGTCACTTCCACTCAAATGATTACATTGGTAGACCACATATAACGTACAGGAGAGGACAATGAAGCACTAGTGTATGCCAACAACCAGGCATGGTTAACAGCAGGGGAAGCGACTGTCTGCTCCTGCCCACAATAAGCCGCCTTAGCAGCGCCACCACAGCACGAGCGAGGGGGCTTTGAGGGTCTTGTTTAGCTAATTTTCCTTGATGTGAATTTCAGAAACAGAAGTCGGCGGTGTGTCTGTGCGTTGGGACACAATGCTAGGCCGCCATATAAAGCCTGGAAATGAGAGGAAAAGGAAGAGGGCAGTGTGGCCGCCCCTACCTCACCTCCTGGGGGGATAGAAGGAACCAAGACACAGGAAGGGTGATGATATGGAGGGTTTAGGGGTGGAAAAGGTGGAGACTACTTCTAATGAGATTATTCAAAATGAGTGTAATATAGGGTTAGGGTCCAACTGATTTACTCACCATAAAGTCACTGCCGAAGTTGTCCTCTCCCCTCTCCTTGTCCCCTTCGCTCATGGCCTTCACCCCTTGGATAAACTTTCTCAGGATGCCGGCTTGCTCCATCCTTCTTGTAGCGTTTTCAAAAATTCCCAAACTAGCTAAGGGGGAGGTTATTTCTTTAAAATGTGAAAACAAAAATTAAAAAAAAGATAGGGGAAAGGGGGAATAAATAAAAAATAAATAAGCTTCACGGGTCTTCCCACGGAGTCATCGTCGGTCAACACATTTTCGTGTTATCGCCCCATGTTGTTTCTTCCTTTCCTTCTTTCTTCTGGACTGTTTTTACGACAGCCGTTAGTCCCAAAGAAAAAGCCGCCGTCGCCGGCTTTCCTGCTGTCCAAACACCGCCGTGGCGTGATTTTAAAAGGGAAACACTAGGTTAAAAAGATTTTAAAATATAAAAAATATATACAGAAGAGAGGGAAGGAGGGGAATTGACCGGTGTGGTCATAAAATCTACCCCTCCCAGCCTACCTCGATTGCCACATTCACACAGCGCTGCTCGTTATTCGCTACTGGGGAACATCCGGACTGGGCAAAGCCAACAAGATGTAGACCCGCCCCTTCCAGGAAAAAGATGCATCTGATTGGTCGTTAGGAAATCCGAGTTGGAATGTGATTGGTTGAATTGGCTGTAGTCACACCAAATCCCCAGTTCGAATTGGACAGAATGGTTGTCTGTCATTTTAATTCCCACAGCAAAGTCATCGTGAGAAATTCATGGATCCGATGTAAAAAGCGATATGGATCGAAAAAAAAGCACAATCAATAGCAAAAATGATTGTAGATTTTTAAGACGAGATGTGTGATGAGGATGGAAATAGAAGTTTGAATAATGAAGCATAAAAACACGTAGATTAGCGGATCCAATGATTAATGTGGATTGGGATATGGCCAAAAATAGAACCAGACAATAATGAAAATCTTGTTTTTTATGTTTTTAACATGTTCTTTTGGTATTTTTTTTCTCACGAATAAGGGCATATATAAAGAAAATTAAGGTTAATAATGCACTTCTAAGCATGTTTTTATTAAAATCGCTGTGAATCAAAATTCCAATGCAACATCTTCGTTTTCTTTGTCTGAGCTTATATCTTGCTCAAAACTGTACAACAGGATAGCTAAAATATTGCTTCTCCATTTTGTTGCACCGTTAATTAGTTTGGGGCTGTAAACTTGCTGGAGAGAGTGTAAACAAATGGATGATGGGACGTCAGGGCAGGCTTACTCCACGCCTACAGTCCTACCCACAACTCTGAGGCCAATTTTCAATGAGTTTTGGTCACTCTGCTGAAACTATATCCTAGAAAACAACAGTTTTTATGTTCAAATTTTACTTTTGAGAAACTTTAAGACATTAAAGATATAATATATGATGTAACCATTCAGAATGTTATGTTGACCCTTTTAAAAATCTAATTTTGATTTAGTCTGTGATAAAAAACGTTTTAAAAAAGCTGAACCCATTCTAAAACAGGATCTGAATAGATACTCAAGCTTTATTAACTCTCTATCACTGCTAGTCGCAGAAATGAAGAAGGAGAATTGGGTTGCTTTGTTTTCCTTTAGTTCTACCAGCGAGCAAACAAACCCAACCATTCAGTGTCCAGAGGAGTGAGAAGAAGAGAGGACGCTGTCCCAAAGCCAACAGCCTTTTAGCTCACACAAGCTGCTCCTTCTTGCTCTTGCCTTTGAACCTATTTGTCTATTATTTTTGATGTAATCTCTAGTCTTTTTCTGTAACTTCTTCTGTTTTTTTCTCATTAGGTATGTAAACTGACAAAATCCAATCAGTTAAACAGTTTTTTAAGGATTTTATTTAATTTTTTTATACAAATTAAAATTGACTAACTTTAAAATATGAAAACATATAACTGCCCCACATCTAAGAAAAAAATGTGAATTTTTCTACTGTTAAAGCAAACTAATTCACTTTAAAAACTGTTATCTTGTGCAGGAAAAACAACAATATCCATTTAATTTGAAGAACTAGCCTTTACACTATAGATAAAAATGTTAAATCGTATTTAAATTATGCCTCATGAAAAGCACATGACTTTATCCTTTTATGAACTGAGAAACTATTCTGTGAAACTTGAATCCCCCATTCCTTTAATAAAGAACATACTTTGCTTCGGGGTAGAATGACCCATCAAACTGTGGAAAATTAGTGTAAAAGCTAGATTAAGAAATATGCATATTTTTAAAATAAGAATTGCAACTTTAGTAACAAAAAATATTTTGCAATGTATATCATTGAAGGTAAATGTGGCATCAGGTATGGACTGTTCTTTTTGTATTTTTATATTATTTTTAGTTTGTGTACAATTCAAGTAATTCAGTTTAAAATACGATTAAGGAATATTTACTTTACTTAGGACACAATATTTAAATAAAGATGAATACTTTATGTTTCAAACTAACTCCTTTAATGTATTGGAGTACAAAACTAACTTTAAGACTCATATATGTTATGATAAATTGCTTAATTTGTGTGATTTAGTGATGAAAACAGCTCAGTCTAACCGTTAAATGACCGTTAAATAACACGTGTGCTTGTAACCCATCTAAAAACTATAAGGAGAATATTATTTTAAGTAAACCTAACATCCATCTCTGTCATTTCCTCTTCTCAGCTCTCGTTACCCTGCACTGTATCTGACCCTGACCTCTGACCTCCAGGAGGGCCATGAGTTCAAAATTTCCCAAAGATTATTTTCATTTGAAATTATATTATATTTAACAGTGTTATGCTTCCTGTACACCTCTGGTTAGTTCCCTCCGCCCTCCTTTCACCTTCATTTGTTTAGTTAGATTGTGTTTTTGCTAAATTACACTGATTTTTGTTTTTAAATCTCTTAATCTGATTCTTTTCCATTTCCTCCCTGTCTTATTTTTCCTTTCTCCTTCTCTCTTTCTGGAATGTGCCGCTCTAAAGCAGCTGAGTGGAGGAATGTTGCAGTAACAAGCCCATGCACAACCCCAAGGTAGGGAGGTTCCCTGCAAACACACTCTCACACAAATCCACTCACACACATACGCTGTGCTTTTTGACTCACTGCTGTACCCTGATCTGTCTGTTTTTACTCGTCACTGCTCTGCCCTTCGTACGAGCAGAGAAAGAAGAACGTGAAAGCGCATGATCGAGAGCGGAGCATGGATTGTCGTTCTGTACAAACAGCATGGCTGTTGCAGTCATGCAGGAGGGTGAAAATGCCTGCCCTCTGGATAAAAGAATGACTCATGTTACCCAATCGCACCATGTGCCTTTTCATAATTTTTCTCAAAAAAAAAAGGGAGTTTAGGAGGACATGTGAGTAATAGTGTCACAATCTGTGATGAACGGGACGACAAAAGCACACTTTAAACTTTATTTATAAACGCAAAATAGACAATCTTACAAAACAAAATGTCATTTGAAATGAAACTAAATGGAAAAAATCAAAAAGCGAATGTATGACAGCGTCCAAATCACAGATGAATTAATATTTCCTTAAAAATAAAAACCCTGTTAATGTATTGTTTTTTCAAACTAGCTGTTTCATTCTGAGAATTTCCTTAAAAAACAAATGCCCGGCCTCTCATTGAGGACTTGGACGCTCCCTAAAACCACAACTTACTGGCTGTCTGAGAGCCACAGAGGGTTTATGAGGGACAAGTTGAAGGCAAAGGAAAAGGAGGGGGCATTCAAGGCTTTATTTTGAAGTGAAAACACACAAGAAACTCACTTTGCAACACCATTATGAGTGGAGCGCTTTGATTTGACATGCAGATTATACAAGTCCTACTGTTTGAAATGGATGAAGAAAATGTACCATTAATTAAAACCCACTTTAGTAAAGTAAAGTTAGTAAAGTATGTAGATATGAGTTCAATTTAAAAACGATTATCAAGAAAACTGGAGTATACCAATATGTACATTTTTGTAACTAAATTCTGCGTCATCACCTAATTTTATGCAATTTTTTTAGTGTGAAAAAATATCTCCCTTAAATGAAATTGTGACAAAATTACTAGAACAATTTTGTCCTGTTTGGGATTGTTTTCCGTTACCTATAAAAGTGTTAATGAATTGACTATAAACTTGACCTCTGCGCCAACGCGGACACCAAACACAAACAGAAGTCCTTGAAAATTGACTGTCAAGATATACATGTGTGTGTGTGGAAAGTGAATGAAGTGTTGTGGTTGGTGATGTGGCACTGCTCAACACTCCAGTGTGTGTCTGTGTGTTCTGGACTGGAGCGACACCCTCAGCGGGGGCCCTTCCCTGTGCGGATGTCTGTAATGCGGACAAACACGCAAGCTGGGACATCCAACAGAGCTCAACCGACGACCAGCGAGCAGGAAAAAGTTTAAACTAACGTTAGTATTTGTGGAGAGTTTTGTCCTTAAAAAAGATACAAATCCACACATTTTTGTCCCCATAACATAAATAGATCCAGACACTGGTGGTTGGACGCTCTGTCAGATTTAGACGTGTAATTACTGTCCTCAACGTTTAAGATCTGTGTGTGTGTGAACTCATCTACCTAAATATACCTGATTCAGCCTGGTTACAGCCCAAATGGTCATGCCGACATCCACTCACTGTGGAAACACTACATATGATGTTCATTCATCATTTTTTTCTGATAAAGTTCTCTACAAGTTATGGAATTAGTCAAATCAGTGAGGTGCACCATCACCTTTAGCTTTATAAATCATTCTTCTCCTCAAAAGTATGTTTGTGTGAAACTCCAAAAATGACAACCACCTACCATGTGAAAGTCTTAGATAACGGGGGACAAACAAGGGGCTAAAATCCAAAACACACTTTAGATCGTGGGTCAAACAGGATAAACATGTATTGAACAATAAAACTACATTTGTAAAACTTTAAACCCGTAACTTTTTACCATAATTATATGGATATATAGCATTACCTGTGATAATGCTAGTGTGAATGCTGTAAGCTGAAGATGCTAGTGCTAATAAGATGCTAAAATTGATAGCTAAAAACGCTGAAGTTAATAGCTGATATCGCTGAAGCTGATAGCCAGCTAAAATAAAGCTAAATGCCAAATTAGCCAAAAAGCTAAAAAAAAAAAAAAAAACAGCTAGCATGTAGCTTAAAAATGTGGCTAATCTTCAAAATATCCCATGCTAGTGTGAATGCTGTTAGCTGAATTTGGCTGCTGAAGATGCTAATGCTGATAAGATGCTGAAATTGATAGCTAAAAACGCTGAAGCTGAAAACGCTGAAGTTAATAGCTGATATCGCTGAAGCTGATAGCCAGCTAAAATAAAGCTAAATGCCAAATTAGCCTTAAACACACACACACACAAAAATTTAAAAAAACTTAGGTTAGCCAAAACAGCTAGCATGTAGCTTAAAAAATAGCTAAACTTCAAAATATCCTATGCTAGTGTGAATGCTGTAAGGTGAATTTGGCTGCAGAAGATGCTAGTGCTAATAGCTGAAGATGCTGAAATTGATAGCTAAATATGCTGAAGTTAATAGCCGAAAACGCAGAAGCTGAAAGCCAGCTAAAATAAAGCTAAATTCCAAATTAGCCTAAAAAAAAAACTAAAGAAAAAAACTTAAGTTAGCAAAACATCTAGCATGCTTAAAAAATAGCTCAACTTCAAAATATCCTAAAAACTGAAAAAAGCCTAATTTAGCAAAAACAGCTAACGTGTAAATATTAACCTAACATGGGTCAGAGATGAGTCTTTAAAAAACAACTATTCATTAAATACACATTTTGAATTCCCTTCTAACCTTCTGTTAATAGGTTTCTATCTCAAGCTTGTGTCCTCTAAGGGTCTTGTGCATTATCTTAGCTCTTCCCAGCACTGGACTTTCCTGGACTGAGATGTCTGAAGATTTTTCTAGGGATCTGCTGAAGCTACTCCTCCAGTTTGGGGGTTTCTACCACAAGTGCTCTGGTTGCCACACTGTCACCTTCACCTTCCTTCCAAGTCCCTGGTATTTCTCCAGTTTTTCCGTGTTCCTTCTTCCAAATGTTGCTATTGCTTGGTTTTTGCCACATCTGTCACAGCAGCTTTCCTCTGCTGCTTCTTCATTACCATTCTGTCCGTCTGTATCTGGAAGTCCCACAGGATCTTTGCTCTCTTGGTTTCCCCACTTTTGGAGGCGTTTCCCACTTTGACACAGGAATATTTATAAATGTGTGTATTAAAAACTATAAAATTAAAAAAAAATGTCTATAATTCAAATGTTTTAGAGCTTAAAAATACTGATTCATTTGAAATTTATTCCCCATAAAAATCAACACACATCTCATATTTCTTAAAATTATTTTGTTCAAGTTTTACACTAATTGATTTATCTCTTTTTTTAAACGTATCTAATTTTAACCCTCTTTTCCAAAAACAAATATCCTACACACAAGCATTCAGAATAAATCAACCACTTCTCGTTTCTCGTTTCATTTTAATGAATATGAAAAAAACTTTTACAGCTGCACTTCCTAATATTTGAAATGTAACACAATTAATGAAAAAAAAGATGTAAAAATGAGGCATACACATATGGATAATTTAAATAAATACAGTTTGGGGGACAAGGTTAACTCACAACACAGAATGAGACCAAACTTAAATAATTCACCTTTTTTTTTTTTTTTTTTTTTTAACACGCAGGATTTAGAGTTTATAAATAAGCACATTAGAGACATTAGAGTTTAAAAGTGAGACATGAATTAAGACCAAAAAAAGTAATGTTTACAAGAATGGAGGCGTTTCTACTTATATGTGCTTCAGTCACTTCAAGATAAAGTAAAAAATCATAAATTGCTAGAAAAAAAAGCACGAGGAGGAGCACAGCATCGTGTGTGCTTTTCACATATTTCGTCCCCGCGACACTGAGCATCGAGTGTCATGGCTCTGATATGATCAATCACATATCCTGCTCTCGTGCAGGGACACACATTGCACGCACACACACACGTACACACTCTAGGTTTCAGCCTGCAGTAGCTCTTTGCGTCTGAAGAATGTAAAAGTTTAGCGAGCTTTTCTATCAAACAGTTAAACACCGAATATCACAGCATTGACGTCCTTGTTCTTCATCCTCTGGTTGCTCCCCGCTCGCCTGCAGCTGCAGGGAAGGTCGACGATTTGAAGACTCGGGATTGGACGGAGAAGATGAAGCTCCTGAGCTCCATCTGAATCAGGAATCTGAAGAAGGAAAAATGAACATTTGTGAGCATTTATGGACCCATTCTGTATTTTAACATGTTCTTGATGATTGAGGACATATATAAAAAAAACAAGTTCAGAACTGCATTTTTTAGTATTTATAAAAATATAATTAATAATATAATTAATAAAAAATTAATAATCGGGTCGCATGAAAAGTGGATGTAAAGCATACATCTTAACCATCATGAACTTTAAACTAACTGAAAACTAGATATACAGGATTACCTGCGATAATGCTAGTGTGACTACTGAAAGCTGAATTTGGCAGATGAAGATGCTAGTGGTGATAGCTGAAGATGCTGATATTGATAGCTAAAAACGCTGAAGTTGATAGCTGAAAACACAGAAGCTGATAGCCAGCTAAAATGTTAGCTAAATGCCAAATTGGCCTAATAAAACCTCAATAAAACCTAATAAAAACTTACGTTAGCCAAAACAGCTAGCATGTGGCTGAAAAAGAGCTAAACTTAAAAATTGCCTAAAAAAACAAAAAAAACCTAAATTAGTCAAAGCAGTTGGCATGTAGCTGAAAAAATAGCTAAACTCCAAAACACCATGAAAAAAGGCTAAATTATCCAAAACAGTTGGCAAAAAACTAGACATATAAGTTAATGTTAGAGTAATTTGCTGAAGTCAATGGCTGAAAACACTGAAGCTGATAGCTGAATTTGCTGAAGCTAATAGCTGAAAACACTGAAGCTGATAGCTGAAATGGCTGAAGCTAATAGCTGAAAACGCTGAAGTTGGTAGCTGAAATCGCTGAAACTAATAACTGAAAACGCTGACGTTGATAGCTGAAATTGCTGAAGTCAAAGGCTGAAAACAGTGAAGCTGATAGCTGAAATCGCTGAAACTAATAGCTGAAAACGCTGAAGTTGGTAGCTGAAATCGCTGAAGTCAAAGGCTGAAAACAGTGAAGCTTATAGCTGAAATCGCTGAAACTAATAGCTGAAAATGCTGAAGTTGGTAGCTGAAATCGCTGAAGCTGATAGCTGAAATTGCTGAAGTCAAAGGCTGAAAACAGTGAAGCTGATAGCTGAAATCGCTGAAACTAATAGCTGAAAATGCTGAAGTTGGTAGCTGAAATTGCTGAAACAAATAACTGAAAACGCTGAAGTTGATAGCTGAAAACGCTGTAGTTGATAGCTGAAATCGCTGAAACTAATAGCTGAAATCGCTGAAGCTATAAGCCAGCTAAAATATCAGTTAAATACAAAATCAGCCAAAAATAAAAAAATACAAAAAAGCTTAAGTTAGCCAAAACAGCTAGCACGTAGCTGAAATATTAGCTGAACTCCAAGCCGCTTCTCTCCTTCAGAATCTACTGGAATTACGTTGATCGTATTAGCGGTTAAAAAGTTACTGTATGTTAAAGATTTTGTGTTTAAGCGTCACCGGCGACGTCTAAGGTGCTAAGGGGTTAAGGCGGCTCTAAAACACTTTAAAACCAGTTTTCTCACCGATCACTTCAGGCGCATCCTCACTTAGGGAGTCAGAGTTCAGCATATACTTGTTGCCAAATATGTGCACCAGCTGGTCGAAATACTTGCACTCCTGTTTTTCGCCTCTGAAAGGAAAAAAACACATTTTAATAAAAATATTTTTTTTTAAAAAGAGCTGTAAATGACTTCAAACAGCCATGCGTACTGTCGGCCCTCGAGGAAATGTCTGAAATTGGCCTTCAGCCTCTTTATCCTGGACTGGCACTGCTCAGGAGTGCGTGGGTAGCCCTGGCTGGCCATGACCTGAGAGATCTGAATGTAGATGTGTTTGTTCTTAGTGCCGCCCTTTAAGTTCTCCTGGATGGCCTCGCTCCCCCAAATCTCCAGCAGCGCCTGGGTCTCTTCGTCACCCCAAACCAGTTTGGAGTTGTCGGCCGCCCACTGAGCTCCTGACGAGATGGACGGAAATGTCTTTGAGTTTAAATCTTAATTAATCTTTAATTTTTTTACTTTTTTAATTTTGGTTTAACCTTTTGCGAGGGCCGTTTCAGGTGGAGAATCTTCTGGTTCATCTGGGACAAACATGTCTGCCGATGTGTCCAGTTTCAGCTCTTTCCTGAAGATTTTGTCCATCTCGTTGAAAAACTTGAATTCCTCCCTGAATATAATGAGAACAAAAACCAGTTAATGTCAAAAAACGACAAAAAAAGATAAATAATTAAGTATTTACTTGAACTTCCTTGCCTCGTTTGGTCACCACCCACATAAATTACGACTATAGTTTAAATAATGAGTCAGATCACTCACTTTTCGTGGACAAATCCATATTTAAGGCGCTTTATTCGAGTGTAGCACTGCTCTGTGGTCCTGATGAAACCGCTGTCATTCATCTTCTCTGAGATGTACTCAAACACGTGTCGATTCTTCAGGCAGCCTCTCAGGGTGAGCTGCACGTTGTCCTCCCCCCAGATCTCCAGAAGAGTGCGAGTCTCCAGCTCCGACCACGGCATCTTCCTGCTCATGTCCGTCACCAGTTGGCTGGTTGAGGGCTGCTCAACTGAAATGAAACAAGAGCTTGTTTACAGGTTTGTTTGTTTTTTACAGAAAGTAATAGAAATAAAAAGAGTACGATTTTGGCTGATGTGTCTTTTATTCCTAAATGTTACTTCCTCACCAGTAATCAATTCATCAAAAATGGCTTCAACTTTTTGTCATTTTTTAAAATTTTCTTTTTCTTTTTTTTTTTTTTTTTACAAAAAATAAGTGAAAAATAGAAATTAAAAATGTATTTTTTAATTTACATTTTACCCTCCTTCTTTTTTTAACATTCCATCAACATCCAGCCCAGCTGTAGGGCTGCCACGATTAGTCGACTAATCGATGACTAATCGACTATTAAAATAGTCGACAACTAATTTAATAGTAGATTAGTCGTTATTTCATATTATATGGAGCCAGAATGCAGTAAAGTGGAAAGTTATAATGGCATTCTGCTAGCTTTTTGGAATATTTAGGTATTTATTACAGTTTTTTAGGCTATTTTGGAGTTCAGCTAATATTTCAGCTGCATGCTAGCTATTTTGGCTAATTAAGTATTGTTCATTTTTTTATTCTAATTTGGAGTTTAGCCAATATATCTGGCTGAAGAAAAATAAAATAGTAATTTTCAAAAATTTGGAGATGAGATATTATTTTAGCAACATGCTAACATTTTGGGCTAATTTGTTATTTACTGTGTTTTAGGCTAATTTAGAGTTTAGCTTCTATTTAACAATTTTGACTAATTTAGTTAACCGAGGATTTTTTTTTTTGCTTATTTGGGGTCTAGCTAATAATTTTGCAAAATGCTGATGTTTTCAGCTAATTTGTGATCTACTAAGTTTTTCAGGGATAGGCCTAATTTAGAATTTAGCTTTTATTTTAGAAACAGGCTAACTTTTTTGACTAATTTAGCTTACAGAGCAATTTTGGCTATTTAGGAGTTTAGCTAGTAATTGAGCAACTAACTTAGCTTTTTTAAGGCTAATTTGGCCTCTAATTAAAATATTTATGCTAATTTGGAGTTTAGCTAATATTTTAGCAATATGCTAACATTTTTCACTAATTGCTATCTACTGGAGTTTTTTGGCTAATTTAAAGTTTTGATTTTATTTTAGCAACATGCTAACATTTTGGTTGATTTAATTTATTGAGGAAGTTTATGCTAATTTGGAGTTCAGCTAGTAATTAAGCAACGTGCTAGCTTTTTTTTGCTAATTTGCCCTCAACTAAAGGTAAAAACGCTTTTAAAAAATAAAATTTTGAGAAATGCTAGTTTCTTTTTAGATTTTTGCTTTTTTTTTCGTTCCAAAAAATAAGACATAATTCATATTTATTAAAAAATAAAAAAATAAGGTCATGAATGCAAATCCAAATTTCTTAAAGGCTACAGTAAAACTATGTAGCTCCTTCTAGGTTTTGACCAGCAGAAAACGAAAATGGATCTTGTACTGTTAAAGGTTGCCGACTCCTGGACTAAACACAGTCATGTTGATCAGTAAAACAGTTTCTTCGGTCTAGTTTTTAAATTCATTTGAACCTACACAAGACAGGCTCACTGTCCATGAGGGGGGCATCAGCAGCAGACGTGTCCACATCCGGGAAAACCGAATTATCGCCGAGAACCGGTGCGAGAAGGTTAAAGTATCGGAACACGGACGGACGTCCTCCGTTTCTGTAAAAAAAATGATTCCACATTTGAGGAACTGACCACTTTAGGAGGAAGTGCCTTATACTTTTACATACCTCCGACTGTTACAGTAGCGCCTGTAAGTCTTTTTCAGCCTCTTGATGCGCGTCTGGCACTGCTCCGCCGTCCTCAGGTATCCTAAGGTGGCCATTTTCTCAGCTATATCTGCAAATACGTGGCCGTTGCGGACGCAGGTTTTCAGGCTGTGCTGCACATCGTCAGCAGCCCAGACTTCAATCAGTGTGAACGTCTCCTCCTCCGTCCACGGAGCGTTTATGTCACCTGCAGCAAGACATGGATGAGTTATTATGTTTTCTAAAGGTTAGTAAAAGTGCAGCTGCGTTCTGTCATACATGTGTCCTTGTCTGGTTGTTCATCTTGTTCGTCGTACTCATCAAGAGAAACCGCCTCCTGCCCCAAAATTTTCTCCAACTGCTGGTAGAACTTATAATCCACTTTTCTCCCACATCTAGAGAAGAAACGAGTGCTCGCTTTATGGCTAGACGTACATTTCAAAATGGAGACAAAAGGGGGAACAGAACTCACTTTTTCCTGTCGTAGCACTGTCGGAAGTTGATCCGGAGGGACTTGACCTTCCAGCGGCACTGCTCGGGGCTTTTGAGGAAACCGAGATCCTGGAGCCGCTCGGAAATCTCGGCGTAAACGTGACCGTTGTGGACGAAATCCCGCAGCGCCTTCTGAACGTCTTCCTCGCCCCAGATCTCGATGAGAGCCAGAGTTTCTTCGTCGGACCAAGAACTAGTTGCTGGTTTTTCTGCGGATAAGCTGCTTTCTTCATCTAAAAGACAAAACCAAACACAAATGTTTACTAAAATGGGCAATAATGTTTTTTTTCAATTAAATCTTTAATTTATACTTGTCATAAGTTAAAATACTCTAAAGCAGTTTTTAGAGATTCTAGGATTAAAAATAAAAAAGTCAATTTTTGAAAAGGTATGATCGGTTTCTTGCTTCCTTTTTGAATAGATCTTTACGCTGGCTTTGTAAAAAGATTATAAGACAATTAGGCCAAATTAAAATGTTAGATAATAAGGAAAAAGTACGGGGAATACTATTAAAAAATAAATGGAACACAGTTTATTAATCCTCTATGATATAAGTAAATAGTGGTTAATTTATTAAAATTTCAAGTCCAAAATAACATTTTTGATCCATAAAATGATTTTTAAAGGTGGAACTTGAATCAAATTTGAGGTTTTTACAAATCCAAACATCAACAGTTATTGTCTTAATTGACTAGAATAACATATTATAGATATATTTTTATATTTTAAGCACATTCCTTGTAAGTATTAATTAAGCAAAATAAAGTTTACCTCTCTCAGTGACCGACTCTCCATTTGATTCTTCTGATATTTCAATGGAGTCTGTAATCACCGTGGAAGATGTCGATGGCTGCTTTTCCAGAATTTGTTCCAGCAGGTCGTAAAATTTAAAGTCAACTTGATCCGTCCCCGATGAGCTGAGGGAGTGAGGAGAAAAGCGTGCTTTAGAGGAGGTATACACAGCCAGCTGGTGGCGCTAAGAGTGTATTCCTGTCTACCTCATGTTTTCTTTACACTGGCGGTAGTTTGACTTGAGCCGTTTGATCCTGGTGTGGCACTGCTCCGCGCTGCGGAAGTAGCCGTGAGCTCGCAGTTTCTCGGACACTTCGGTGAAAACGTGACCGTTGTGAGGGTACCGCCCCAGACACTGCTGGACCTAAAGGTCAGTCATTTTAAGCGTTATTTAAACAGGAATTATGCAAAAAAAATACCAATCGTAGAATATGAAGAGGACTGAAAATGTGGAGCAAAAGTGTATCCTATGATGGCGTACCTGTGGGTCCCCCCAGATCTCCAGCAGGATGATGGTCTCTTTGTCGGACCACGGCACTTTTCTCCGTTCCTCCTGAATTCCCGAAACGGATTCTAAGGACAAACAACGGAGTACAGAAAAAAGAGATCAGATAGTACACATTAAGGTGTACAAAATAGAATACTTTTAATTGATTATATAAAGTGAAAGCTTTATCTTTGCATTTAAGATTTGTCTGTTTTTGTTTGTTTGCTTCATTAGGAACCTTTTAACTTTAGTTATTTGGGGTGATTGTGTGGAAAAATAAAAAAACAGAAAAAAATAAAATGTGGATTCTTTTTTTTTCTTTAACCCCCTTAACAACTAAAACCACAAAATGCTTCAGATCTGCAACTGAAACTGACTCCTGAATGTGTAAAAAAACTTCAGCTACGTACAATTTACGCTTATTGGACGGACAAAAATTGGTTATACGTGAACATCCGTGGAAAAAGTGAGAGAACTTGTGGTTTTCGTGTGAAATTTAGTGCATGCATCATGCAGAATTGCAATAGAATTATGTAAAATAATTGCATATAAACGACATATTCTCAACCGACCAAAAAATTAGCTTAAAACTGAATTAACGTAAAGATTTGGGCCGAAACTCTCAAAGGACAACTGCAAACATGGATGAACACTTACGAATTATATTAGATTTACATAATAACTGCGTATAAACTACATAAACTACGCATTTTCAACCAACCAATGATTTTGAACAGCTTGAAACTGAATTCATATAAAGATTTGTCGTCTAAAACCTTCAAAGAACATCTCACATGGACGAACGCAAGAAACACTTACGTATATTAGGCATATTTAAATATAAAATCAGCTTCTATGTATATATAGTCATTGTAGATATACATGTATATTAGAGCTGTCAGGCGATTAAAATTCTTAATCGCGATTAATTGCATTTTGTCCAGA
>NC_050534.1:11845992-11867809 GCF_002922805.2 Oryzias melastigma | reverse complement strand
ATTTTGGCACACCCCTAATGTGTATGATGTTAAAATGCTATATTATTCGTCAATATCCTATATTATTTTTTATTTTTTTATTTTTTTAAACTTATTACTTTTAATTATTTATGTATCTTGTAAATTTCATAGACTTTTTTTTCTTTAATGCAACTTATTGACTTTTTTGGTGCCGTGATTTAATTGGGATATGAATAAAGTTCAATTCATATATCATGAAAGACCAAATTTCTATATGTGGATAATGAGTAATAATGTGTGATACGGCCTTTAGAGGCTGACATACCCACGTCCTGATGACTGAAGGAAGGAAAACCGTTGTTCTCCGAATCTCCTGACACTTCATCCAGCTGCATCATGGAAGCAAAGTCCTTCACTAAAATCCTCCCCAGCTCGTTGTAAAACTTGCACTTCACTTGCTCTTGTCCCTTCAGACTGTAATACAAGAACAAAAGGTCGATAAATTAAAAAATATAATTCCAAAGTATGTTTTTTTTTCTCTTCTAACGACCGAATGTACATACTTGTTGTGGTAGCACTGCCTGAAGTTCGACTTGAGCCTTTTCAGTCTGGTCTGGCACTGCTCTGGTGTCCGGGAGAAACCCTGCGCCGCCATCTGGTTGGAGATGACGGAGAAGATGTGGCCGGTTCTGTGCATGCCTCTTAGCTCCTGCTGCATCTTGTCTGCGCCCCAAATGTTGATGAGGGCCAGCGTCTCCATGTCTGTCCACGGCACACTTCGAGTTCCTTTAGTTAAAAAAATACAATTATCACACTTAATATTGAGGCTACAAATTTAATGTAATTTAAGCAGAATTACTGCACAAAACAAACTTTCAAAATATGATCCATAAAAGTGAGCGATTTTTATCTTTTATGAATCTTAATACACAACAAAAACGGTTAAATCAGTGCTTTAATTGTCTAGAAAAATGCACGTACCGATTTCCAGGTGGCCAGTTTGACCAATAAACTGCAAGTCTCCGTCTCCGTCCTGGGATTCGTCCTCATCAATGACTTCTTCAACATTGTAGGTCAGCTCAGGAACAGCAGACTTAGCCGTGGAGCCCAGGATCTGCTCCAGTTTCCCCATAAGCCTGTGTTCCAGCCTGGAGCTCCCCCTGGTGGAGGACCAGAAGAATAAAAGTTGATCTTCTAGACATACATTTCTCTAACTGTTTTAAAAGATTAAATGAAATTTACTTATTGCTTTGGCGGAGATACTTCTTTAGTCGTTTGATCCTGGTCTGACATTGCTCTGCCGTTCTTAAATATCCCCGCTCGGCCATCTTCTGTGCGATTTGAGTGAATATATGCCGATTTTTCAGGCAGCCCTTCAAAGCCCGCTGCACAGAGTCTTTGCCCCAAATGTCCAGCAGGTAAAGCGTCTCCTCGTCGGACCAGGGAACCTTTGAGTCCGTCAGAGCTGGAAAAGGCCTTTCCTGAGAGTCTGAAATAAAGACGTGTTAAGAATTTGGTCAAAATGTGAAAAAAAACATCTACATTTGTCAGAATTAAGAAAAAGATTGCACAGACCTGTATATTCTCCCCATATGGAGATCAGGGGAGATTCGTTTGAGTTCTCTCCATCCACTGAGGAATCCCTATGAATTAAAAAAATATTTTATATGAACTATTTCCAATCTGGGACATTTTTGTGACGCAAATTAATTAATTTGTAGGCTTCAAACAACAAATGCAACACATTAAAACTTAAAAGAAAAAGTTCAAAATAAATGAAAATCCTGATTTGATAAAAATAAAAAGTGAATTATCCCATTGGAGGTTGTGACATTCCGCATTAAATTTGACAGAAATCCCCAGCAGGGCTTAATTATGAGTAATATTGATGAATAAAACATGAAGACAAAAGAGGACTCCAGCCCTGGGGGAGAAATTGACCTTTCACATTTGAGAAATGAAAAACAGATTTCTGCTCCTCTTACAGGAAAGCTGGAGCTTCCACGAGCTGTTTTGTGGGAACGTCCACGCCTCCACTCAGTTTCCTCTTCCTCTGACCGTGAGCAGCCCTCAAGCTTTGGTTGCTCTCGCTGGCTTCTGAGTCTGTGTCCGCAGCCTCATTAGACACAGTGAGGTCTATGGTTTCATGACACGGTCGCTTTAGGTTTAGCACTTTCCTCTCCTGAGAAATGTTTCCACCTCTAACCTGCGGCGACCAACTGTCCGAGTCCCTGGCTTCCCTCGGCCTTTGCCTGACGGGCCTCTCCAGCCTGCTCGTGTGGACTGGAGGATTGAGGAGCAGTTTGTGTTCTGGAGGTGGGGACTCTTTGACAGTGGGAGAACATGAGGCGGTCTCGACGTCTGGTTTGGTCCCAAGAGGTAGGGAGAGGGAGGACAGGATGCAGTCGTCCATGGGTAACAATTTGGGATCTGCACTCGAGGAGAAGCAGTAAAAAGTCAAAGATGCAGCTGTGAAGCAGGATGAAATAAAGTAAATATTCTCTACCTTTCTCTTCAAAACTGCCCAGGCTTCTGTGGTGTTCAAGTATAGCCTTCATGTCCTCCGCGGAGAAAAAGGATTGTAAACAGTCGTCTAGGAAAGTGGGGGCGTCTCTCAGCAGAGCGGCCAACTAAGAGAAGAGGTCGAGTTAGCATCTACGCTAATGTGTAGTTGAGGATTGAACATTTTATGGTTAAAATCTGAGGATTCCACATCTTGTTGCTTAGTTTTCTCTAAAAAGGGAAGTCTTCGGGGACGCTGCTGTGGATCCATCCTCCTTCCTTTTTGGTAAACACAGCTGTGACCCAGCAATGAGCCTGTGCAACTCCACCATGTCAGCCTTACACCGGCTACATGAAGTACAGGCAATGTCATGGTATTAGGATTATTGGAAGGACTAGATAGAGGTGTAGGGGGAAATCGATAGGGCGATATATCGCCATATTTTGTGTGGCGATACCTATGAGTTTCTTTCTTTTTTTTTTTTTTTATCCAAGTCATACTTGTAATAAAAATAAATAAATAAATAAATAAAAAACAGAAAAATTACACACCCCAAGTAAAAAAACATGTGGCACCTGAGTGAAATCTGGAACAGGAAGTAGCTCCTCCAGCCTGGAAATGAACTCCCACATCAGCATCTCCAGCGCTGTGTCGTACTTCGGCCCGAAATACACGGGGAAGATTTCCTACGAGACATAAAGTAGGATGCTGTTTTTTTTTTTGTTCCTTAAACAAAATCTACAGTAAAAACAACAATTACTCGACTCAGTTTATAGATGGGTTCAAGCACATTTTCTGAGTTATTCTTGAAAATCGACCACAAAAGTGCCTTTTAAGAACTGAACCGTTCACCAAAAACTGCAATATTACATTTCTTTATAGCTTATATTTAGTGTAAAAATGTTTCTGTTTAATTTATATTTTAATTTTTTATTCATGAAATTCACTTTTTATTTTAAGCAATTCAAAGAAAAAACATACTAAAGAAGACAAACAAAAATATATATATATCCAACTTTGCGTCAACATAATGAAATAAAATTCTAGGATTTTTGTTTTGTAATTATTAAACATTAATTAAATTATTTTTTTAAATAAAGAATAAATATATATTTTTTTTATAGAAGAACTAATCATTATTTGGTGGAAAATAAAAAAATAAAAATAGATGTACTTTGATATTTATACATCCACATACACATATAAGTTCAAATCATTTTAATTAATTGGAGAGAATTAACTTTTAATTCAAACCGTGTTTTTTTTTATTTTTGCTTAATTTGACCATTTTTTTATCATTCATTTGATGACCCTTTATAATGTTTTACAGCAATTTATTAGTCAAAGCTTCTAAAATGTCTAAAAAGAAGCTGAGCCATCTAATCCAAACTTTTTTTTGTGAAAAAATGTGCAAAAAAATATTTTTACGTTCACATCGGCCTCGAAACGTGCATTCAAGTGACCACTTTCAAAAAAATATTTTTTTTAGATACATACCTAGAAAAAACAAAACAGTGGAGTGTAAGAAAAATCTTAAAGTTATCAGGTTTGAGTGTATATCTGCTACAAACTCAGATTAACATTGATATAAAACTTTTATCCTCATGCCATTTTTAATAAACAAATTAATAATAAATATCTGGGCCATAATAAGTAGATCTTTACAGCTTCTAGAGGATTTAAGGGATTTAATAAAAAAAATGAACCTGTCAAGTCCATGATGACAAAGGTGGAAGTAGAGTGGTGCTTTAGAGGATTTCCTAGAAAAAGAAACTTCATCTGAAAACGACCTTGAAGCTTATCTGGGATTTACTAAAGTGCTAGTCTTGCAAAGTGTTGATCGATTGACAGAGGGGACCAATTAAAATGTTTTTGCCTGCAGCGCCGAGTATCACGTTAAGAGGAAACCGAATAAGAACAGACGATAGTTTCTGATTTTGATATATGTCAAGATTTTATGGAAAAAAGTTGTTTTTGCGATTGAGGTTGGGTAAAAAAGTGGTTTCTGAGATTATATAATGTATTTTTTAATATCAACTTTGATCAAACTCATTTTTGCTCTTCATGTTGACGACTACAAACTCGTAACTCTGAAGCTACGTTCACATCGGCCTCGAAACGTGCGTTCAAGAGACCACTTTCAATGAAAAGTCTATGTAAACGCATGTTTTGGGCTTCAAAACGTCAAAGACGGACGTTTATAAAACTGTTTTTGAGCTCTACGAACTGTAAAAATGGCAATTTTAAATCAATATTTAATTATCTAGCACTTTTCATACATAATGTAATACAAAGTGAAAAATAAACAACAGAAGTAAAATAATTGAACCCTCCAATCTACCCCAGTGGTCCGTGTGAACGCAGCCTGTTTCTGAGAAACTGCACTGTCAGTACAAAGCTGTCTGCTCCATCAACAACAGGAAGAAAGGCCTTACTTGGAAAAAATACTTTCTCTCAGAAGGATCCTCCAGTAAAGAATGCACCAACTCCACAAAGTTTACTTCAGACTCCTCCACCTGGTTGATAGTTACCTGGATTAAAGAGAAAAAAATACGACAACTCTTGTTATTACGTAAAAAAAACCCATAAATGACTCGTCTAAGTAAACCTGGAAGATAAAGTGTTAACGAACTCACATGGTGATCCTTGGCAGTGCTGACGGGAGCTTTGATCCGGTCCAGATGTGGCTGGATCGTCTGCATGTCCACTGGGTGATCCCCTCGACAGAGCTCCAGGACCAACTAAAGCCCCAAAAATACAGTGATTATTATTAAAAAAAAAAAAAAAAACAGTAAAACTCTCTCTACCATAAGAACTTTTACAGAGAGTAGTTAAGAGTTTTATTATGTGTGTAGGAAGCTATAAAAGAGGTCAGCGTTTGGCTGTTTTGCGAACAGTGAGTGTGATCGTTCTAATTCTGTAGAGAGCAGACACGTATGCTGTGAAGTTAAAGAAATGTTATCTTTAAAGTTTAGATGGTTATTCATTTTTTGCAGAATTTGCAGAAATTATTACTCAAAATACTAAGTTGTTCAAAGGAGAGAGCAGGACTTTTTTTTAATTGATTTGAAGCAGAGACTGGTAGAGAGGGTTAAAGGACAATAGAGTCATCTAGTGGAAAAGCATGTAGAGTGTCTTTCAAAAAAACAAACAAACAAACAAACAAAAAAAAAGACGACTTCTATTGAAAAAAAGGGGGGCCAAGAACAGTACCCTGTGGAACACCAGTAGAAGGCCAAGATCATTTAAGTATGTCCACATAGTGATTTTAGCTATTTCAGAATATCCAGGGTTTGCAAAGAACAGAGGGCATCAAAAGTAAAATTTAATGATTTAATTTGAACAGACAACAGGAAGTACGGCTTCAAAATATCAAATATTTGGTTAAACACTGTTTTATTCTAGTGTTTTGGCTTCTATCTTACTGGTAACCTTCAGTCAGTATAGATTTTGTGTGTCGCTGAACTGAGAACAAACAGTACACTATAATCATTATGTTAAAATTTGCTATTTATTACAATTTTTATGCTTTTATTTTGAAATAGATAAAAAAAAGTTGTAAAGCTTCCCGTTATGGATCTTTAAAAAAATAACTTAGATTGTACACAGGACAGTTAATCTAATCTCTCATGTGCATTTATTTATTACATTTTTTAAACCTTAAATGTATTAATTTAACTAATAATTAAACAATATACCAGCTGGCAACAATTACATTAAAATTAATAAAATAAATATGAAAAACTGTAACTGAAGCTTAATTAAACTGTACAAACATACGGTGTTTTATGCAAACACATGAAATTTGCACGAGCTAAAAGTGATTAAAAGCTATTTATTTTGAAGTCGTAATATGTGCCTAAATTTCTACAATTACATGTTTAAGATAAGTCTGTCTGTGGTGACGAGTGTAAATAATACTGATGCATAGACGGATAAAACAAAGACAGAAAACAGAGAACAGTCAAACCAAAAAAAAAAGAAAAAAAGCTGCTGACCCTGGCCCTGAGTCCAAGGATGAGCTGAGCCCTCTGGCTGTAGCTCATGAGCTCTGGGACCAGCTCTGTCACCATGGTAACAAACTCCTCCAGTCTCCCATAGTGATCCACAAGTCCTTGCTGCACAACTTGCCACACTGCAGCTGATAGAAGCTGCAGGGGTGGGGCCAGGAGCCGCAGACAGCGGATAGGAACATCATAACCTGGAGTGGAGCAGACAAAAAGAAAACGTTCACGTCTGTTACCTTTCAGAATGCAGAGATATTAAGCTGTCACTTGAACTCCTAAAAATGACCACTGATTGGATTTAACACAAAAAAGGGAAAAGAATGGTTAGATTTGAGCTTTCTGTGCACAGCAATTCAGTCAAAGTGGCCTTGATGGAGGAGGCACTGCATGCCTGATGGTGTAAACAAGGTTTTTTTTCTTCCTTCCCTGCAATCTCTCTTATGAACAGATGGTTTCTGGCCCAAAGCAGTTCTGTGTGCTTCCTCCCCAAACACTTCCTGCCTTTTGTGAAAAAAAATAGGAAAAAATACCAGAACATATAAATGTGTCTGTGTGGAGAATCCTGTGTGAAAACGTTGCTGCAAATATACAATAAAGTTGTCAATCACTGGTCAACTTTGGTGTTAAAGAGACGTATTTTCCCTTTTTTAAGAGAATTTCCACAAACCTGCTGTAAAACAAAACTCCTCTGTCTTCCACCTGCTACAACTCGTTTCAGTGTAATAGACACCTGTCCACACTCTTAAAACGGTCACACTTCAAATCCACAATGACCAAAGAACTGTCAAAGGACACCCAAAACAAAACTGTAGACCTACATCAGGCTAGATATACTGAATTTGCACTGGGTAAGCAGATTTGTGTGTTGAGATCAACAGTTTGAGGAATTATTAGAATATTGAAGAAATTAGTGCTGCCACAAACGATTATTTTAATTGTCGAGTAATCGTCTATTATTTTTTCCGATTAGTCGACTAATCGGGTCATGGGCAAACTGGATGTAAAGCACACATCTTAACCATCATTAGCTTTAAACTAACTAAAAACTAGATATATAGCATCACCTGTGATAATGCTAGTGTCAATGCTGTAAGCTGAATTTGGCCGCTGAAGATGCTAGTGCTGATAGCTGAAGATGCTGAAATTGATAGCTAAAAACACTGAAGGTGATAGCTGAAAATGCTGAAGTTAATATCTGAAAACGCTGAAGCAAATAGCCAGCCAAAATATTAGTTAAATGCCAAATTAGCCTAAAAAACTGAAAAAATCCAAAATTAGCCAAAACAGCTAGCATGCAGACAAAATATTAGCTAAACATCAAGATAGCCAAAAAAAAAAAAAAAAAAAAANAAAAAAAAAAAAAATGAAAAAGCTAACTAAAAATCTAGCATGTAGCTGGAATAATAGCTAAACTCCAAGATAGCCTAAAAGAATGAAAAAAGCTTGAATTAGCCAAAATAGCAAAAAAAATAGTCCAAAAAACTGAAAAATAACCAAAAACAGCCAAAACAGCTAGCATGTAGCTGAAATATTAGCTAAACTAAAAAATAATCTAAAAAACAAACAAACAAAAAAATCCTAAATTAGCCAAAACAGCTAGCATGGAGCCTAAACTAAAAAATAGCCCAAAAAAACTGAAAAATAACCTAAAACAGCCAAAACAGCTAGCATGTAGCTGAAATATTAGCTAAACTCTAAAGATGTCACCCCAGAATGACACGGGGGACCTAGTGAATGACCTCCAGAGAGCTGAGACCAAAGTAACAAATGCTACCATCTGTAACGCGTTATGCCGACAGGAACTCAGATGTCCCCCCTGCTTAAGCCAGTACATGTCCAGGCCGTCTGAAGAGTGCTAGAGGGCATTTGGATGATGCGAAGGAGGATTGGGAAGATGTCATGTGATCAGACGAAAACACAACAGAACTGTTTGGTAAAAACTTAGCTTGTTGTGTTTGGAGGAGAAAGAATGCTGAGTTGCGCCACGAGAACACTATTTCTACTGTAAGCATGGGGGTGGAAACATCATGCTTTGGGGCTGTTTTTCAGCAAAGTGATACAAATGGGGCCACGCATGGGGAGAAACCTCCTTCCATCAGCGAGGGCATTGAAGATCAGCATGACAACGATCCCAAACACATCGCCCCGGCAACGAAGGAGGGGCTGTGCGTGAAGCATTTCATGGTCCTGGTGTGGCCTAGCCAGTCTCCAGACCTCAAACCCACAGAAATCTTTAAAGGGGAGTTGAAAGCCTGTGTTGGTCTGGAACAACACTAAATAAATCATTACAGCTCTAGAGAAGATCTGTGAGGAGGAATGGACCAAAATAGCAGCTACAGTGTGAATAAACAGTGAAAACTGCATTTAAAAGTGACTATACCTGTAAAGTAGATGCATAAACATGGTTATTTTTAGAGATAAACATCGGGAATGCCGCAATTCTCGATCAAAAACCAAACTGTGTTTCGTCATTGAACAAACTGGTGTCAAAGGTGAATTATTGCATCTCTCCTGCATTGCCTACCATAATGTTTATTTATTGTTTTATTAAAATACACCAAACTTAGCCTGAGTCAACTCTTGTGTTTTCCTTCATTACTTCATCACTTACTATCCCTTAATTATTAGCAAATTTTAAAAAGATATATATCTTTTTCATTTTCTTGTTTTTTATGACCCAAGAATTTAGGTTTGAACCAAATTGTGTTGAAAGGGAATCGTTGAATCCCTAATATACACTAATATGCATTTTAGTGGAAAAAATATTGCTTAGTTTGCAAAATATTGTTTTAAAAAAATGATTTTTTAAAAGGAATTTTTCCAAATTTGATCAAATCTGGATCTTTCATGAATACCTGAGTTTACAGGTGATTAAACCTGTAAAATTGATACATAAATATGTTTATTTTTAGAGTTAAATATGCACTATATAGGGAAAAATACTGAAAAAACAGTTTAAAAAATGATATTTGATAAAAGTCAACTTTAAGTCTGTTTTATTAAATTTTTTTGATAAAATTTTAGACAGGAAAGACTATTTTCAAGGTGCTATTTAAGTGCTTATCAAAATAAAGCAACATTGTGACACAAAATAGGATATATATGTATAAACACATACAACTCTCTTTTTTTCTCATTCTGTCTCTCAGTTCAAGCACATCTATTGTTCAAATTAGTAATTACAGACCTCTCATCTTTTCACTTACACATTTGGAGGTTAAAGTTACACTATTATCAACTAGTCATAAAAAATAAGGTGAATCTTAAGAGTTTTTCTTAAAGGAATTTGACCAAATATGTATATTTCACGTTTAGAAGTGACTAAATCTGTAAAGTAGATGCATAAATATGGTTATTTTTATAGATAAATATGCACTTTATAAGGAAAAATATAGAAAAACATTGTTTAATTGAAAAAAAAAATACACATCTGATAAAATAGTTTTTTGTTTGTTTTCATTAAATCCTATTTTTGGCTCAAATTTTAGACAGGAAGGACCATTTTCAAGATGCTTTTAGAGTGCTTTTCAAAATAAAACAACATTATGATGTAAAATTATAGTAAACACACACGCAGCTCCTGTTCATATGAACTGAATAACATCTTTAGCAAACATCTTCCTCAAAGACTAATGACATAAAAGCTCCCAGGTGGCAGCATCATCCATCCAACTCAGACGTGAGTTACAGCAGACCTTTAACGCTGTCTAGGCCGCACGGTCCGGCAGATGTAAAACCGGGATAAATAAACACACCGATCAGCTGCACGGACAGAGATCTATACCGGGGACGAACCGATGGAGAGCGGAACCGTTCGGTAGCGGGACCGTTAGGGATCACAGCGCGAGAACAAAAGCAGCTGATTTCCTCTCCACCCCCTCCCGCTGAGGTCGCAGGAGCTCCACACAAAGATACGGGATCATAAGACACTTTGATGAGCGTACACGCACCTCGGTTGCTTCCACTTTCAGTTCCGCGTTTAATTTCCATTTAGCAGCTCAATGGGAGAAAGAGGGGGGAGTAAAAAAATAAAAAATAAATATGGCCAGATGTCGCCCCTCGACTAGCAGCTAGTACCAGTAGGGGGAAAAATCGTCCCTGAATGAATCCTTGTAAAATAAACTCTTCCTAAATGTTGTTTTGTAAAATAACAACCGGGGATCGGCGGCCGGCGCAAAAAGCGAGGGGTTTTGCTGGATGCATGGATCAGCTCTCGGGGTTTCGTCTCGCATTTGACGAGGGACAGAACAAAGGTTTCTGGTCTCATCCGCTTCAGTCCAGATCACGGCAAGCCCTCTTTCCTGGTTGGTTGACGAAGACCGGATCGACCAGGCGATTCTCACACTCAGACACTAGATGGCGCCAAAACCCCCACATCAGTTCTTCTAAATCAGGGGTGTCAAACTCAATTGCACAGGGGAACAAAATCCAAAACACACCTTCGGTCGCGGATAAACATTTATTGAATACTAAAACTAAATTTTTAAAACTTAAAACTGTAATTTCTTAACATAATTAGGAACTAGATATATAGCACTACCAGCAATAATGTTAGTGTGAATGCTTAAACTGAATTTGGCCACTGAAGATGCTAATGCTAATAGCTGAAGAAGCTGAAATTGATAGCTAAAAACACTAAAGATTATAACCAGCTAAAAATATGAGATAAATGCCAAATTAGCCTAAATAACAAAAAAAAATTGATTAGCCAAAAACAGCTATCATTTAGCTGAAACATGAACTGAACTCAAAACTAGCCTAAAAGACTGAAAAGAGTAAAAACAGCTAGCTAGAATAGACCAAAAAAGCCTTAGGTTAGCCTAAACAGCTAGCATGTAGCTGAAAACAACTACATTCCAAAACAGCCTAAAAAAATAGAAAAAAAAACAAAATTAGCCAAAAGAGCTAGCATGTAAATATTAGCCCAACTCAAAAACAGCCTAAAAAATAAATTAGCCACAAGAGCTAGCATGTAGCTGATATATTAGCTAAACTCCAAATTAGCCTAATGGCAAAATAGTCCAAAAATCTAGCAGAATGACCATTTTTTAAACTTTAAAACCGTAACATTTTAACATACTTATGAGTAATAAAAAGGCAGGAATATTATTTCAGAATAAATCAACATAAACCATAAAAAACTTTAAATAATTTGCTCTCCATAAAAATATATTCGGTCAAAATTATGCATGTTAAAAATGGGTGCAAGATAACATCGAGCCATTATAACAATAAAATAAAATGATCTTTTGACACATGTTCTAAATCCTTGCATGTTGTGTAACTTTGATTACTTCAGTTACTGGATGAAAATGTAATTATATTACTTCACACATTGCCAATTTAAAAAAGTAATCCACTACTCATTACTTTATTTGACTTTTTCTACCCACATACAAATTCTTAAGGGAATAAAGATGGCAAAAAGCTTGTTTTCTGCTAGTAATTGAACAATCTTTCACCAGTTTACAAATGTCAAACACGCTCGTGTTTCTTAGTTATTTTGAAATTCTTCTTAGAAAAACCTTGACATTTTATGTTATAATACCAAAGAGGAAGTGAGCAAACTGATGTCAATTTTCATAAAATTCCCTATCAATCCAAAATCTAAAGAAGTACATTTTTAAATCATAAATTGTATACATCCTTGAATAGATTTTTTAAGATTCAGATTTGAAGAAAATCCTTGTATACTTTGTGTTACAAACAATGAAACAGTTTTTGTTTTTTGATTGGATGTTCATATATAGTTTTATACTTTATTTCACATTTAAAAACTTGATGTGAATCAAAGTGGAAACTAGAGAAGATCGCGGATGGGTTGTGTAAAAAGCAGAAAACAAATCTGTACAGAGAAGTATAACGTTTACCTATTTTTAGTTTTGTTTGAAAGGCTCTTCTAAGGAATGAAGGAGTCTGGAGTCTGTGCTCAGAGTGCATGCTGCAGAGGTGAAGACACTCCAGAGGCCTCTTCCAGAAAAGGGCTAAGTGGAAATCCAGACCAAGTTCAGACTGCAGTGAGCTTTTAGTTTGTTGCTTTGATAATTTGATCTGTGAACCTAATTTGCCGGCTCCTTCTATCTGTCAAAATCAGTCAAGGTAATGATTGAGGGGCGTGTGTGTTACCTTAGAAGCTTCTCTGACAAAAGTTGAAAGAGTGTTTTGAAATATACTTTTATCTTTTTTTGTGTCAGTGTGTTTTACTTTCTCTGCAAATGTCTCCGACTTTCATGGTATGTTTTCTTTTTAGCCCGTAATCTCAAATGACTAATTTAATCTTCATCTTCCAATTGTTATGCCAACTACTGAAAATTCAACACACATTCTGATGTCAAGACAAGAATTCAGTGTCACACATATTTAATTAATACCTTTGATGCCATGTTATACTTTAAATCAAATGGTTTATCAAATTATTTTTTTTTTTTTTTGTTCAACTGTTTATTATCTTTGGGAAATTCCAAATTCACAAATGGTCACTTCCTTGCTTTACTTTACTGTATTATATCTTGACTTCAAATCATATAATAAACAATTTACACATACAAAATAGAAAAGCAATAAGAGCATTTTATTTTTAAAGGAACTACTTATTCAAAAATAAATAAATAAATATGATTTTCATATATTCTTTGTTCACAAACCTCTGAACAACTGTTTATCGTCGATTTGTATTGTATATATTTTTCAATAAAGATATGTTTTTAAATAAAGATATGCTTTTAAATAAAGTTTTCTTTTTGACGTAGTACATTTGAAAATTATTAAAGTGGCAAAAAAAGATAAAATTTACGGTTTTGTTTCAGTTTTCAATATTTACCTCAATGTGCATCGTAGACATGAAACACAGGTTGAAAAAAAAAAAATGTCCAAGACACCAACAGCGCATGTGCAGAAAAGCTAGCTTTTTTTCTTCAACCTTTATTAACAACAAGACGTAAAACAATTGGTCAAGAAAATATAAAAAAAAACTATCGGGCAATCGGCACATTAACAATCAATATTTACAGTCTGGGGGTTTACATGATCAAATTAAACATAAAATAGAAGAAAAAACAAATAAAAAGCTGTTCCTTAAAAAAATGTAACCGTCATAATTTGCACATGTTCTATTTTGTAATATGATTTCAATTGCAGATGGATTTAACTGAAACAAATTGGGAATTGGACCATTTACACAGGCGGATGTGGAATTTCCTGATGATAATAAACAGCTGATTTACAAAAATTACAATTACAAAGTAAAACATGGTGCAAAAATATTAATTAAGATGTTCCAATTCAATTTTGTGATGATAAATTCTTCCAAATCTGACCAAAAAAATCTTTATTAAACAGACGGAAACTGGATAAGCAGTATTTACATTTTTAATTTTTGTTTTTAACACAGTATTTGTCACTGGCAAACTAAAGTTCTAAAGAAATTCTGAATATGAAAGAGAAAACCATCTTTGTTCAGCAAAGGACCTACCAGCAGAAAAACTGTCAAACCGCGAGGGATAAAACAATCATTTCTTTTTGCAAATATTATCTTTGTTATTGCAGAGCAGCTAGAAATCAGCAAAATTATGAAAATAACAAACCGCTAAAGCGTACTTTGGGAACACATTTTTCTTTTACTCCTTTACTTACTTTTCCACAACCTTGTTCCTTACATCTCAGGTTCTGAAAAATGAACACTCAACAAAAACACACAACACACACAATATATTATATTATAAATTTAAAAATTATTGATGTGTCAGACAGCAATGTTACAATGATGTGGATAGATAAAGCAAGTTACCTAGAAGATTATTAAAACACAAAATGAAGAGGTTTTTGCCTTTATTTTTCAATTAAAAAATAACAAAAAATTGTCAGACCATGAAAAAAAATGCATTTAACTACATCCTGGTTTCCTATATATATATATTTTTTTAAAATTTTTACTCTAATATTTTCTTACTTGAAGTTAGTTTTTCTTATTACCTGGAGTTTTTAAGCTCAGTTGCACCAAAACCTTTTCACCAGCAGAGGGAGACAAACACCCGCCATATCACACATAAATACAAACGAAAACTTGAATAAACACTCTGGCAATGGAATCTACTGACATTCTCTTGGCCTAAACATCTCCATCGGCATTCCCTCCTGTAAAAACACGAGATCATAACTCATTACAAGCTGCCATAAATGTTGCAATCAGGAAGAGCCCAAAGTTTTAGTCTCAAGTGCAGTTTTAACAAGACCAGACTCATGTTGGCAAATACCAAGAAAACTGTTGCAAATCATCTGATAGTGACAGAAACATGTCTCTGTCTTTATTAATTATTGCTTTGATTTGATTGTTTCATGACTTATTCTGTTGAAGATGTGTAGAAAAAGAAAATATTTACTCATGATACCAAAAAAACATTATTTGCATTATTATGTGTATGAATTGTAAAAGAGAAGATGTTTATGTTTTTAGGTTTGTGCAGAATTTATTATTTTTTTTTTTTGATTTAAGTGAACATATAATTCATTGCAATCTGCAATGCTCATGTATGCTGGTCACTTTACAGCATAGATTCAAAGCACAGTACGAAAAAGGCCTGTATAAATTAATAAAAAAAATCTTAAAATTTACGTTTTTTAAATTAAACAAAAAATAAATAAAAATCTGCCAATAGGGATAAGAAACCTGTCTAAGATTTCCTCTATTAAGATAATAAATTATTGTTATTAAGAGACGTTTTCTTAATTTAAGATTACTTTGCTATTAAAAAACTTTTTTAACAAAATTATTGTTTTTGCAAGACTGAAAATTAGACATTTTTTTCTTTAAGATTCAGTCAAACTTCCTTAAATTTAACTTTAACTTGTGTTACCTTATAAATATTATTCAGGAAAAAGAGCTTTTGTGCGACAAATTTTGTCAAAAATTATTATGCCCAACTCAATGTGTAGCAACTTTAAAAGAAAAAAAAGTAAAGTTTAAATTTCTGAAATGGCCTCAAGATGTCACAAGTGAGCTGGTAGAAAGATAAAAATCAAATACAATCTGCTACTTAACTACGTCTGAAATTATTAAATTATTTTGTTTCTTTATGTTCTTTTAACAATAAAACATGGTTCCACCTTCAGCTCATATGGAGTTTTGAAAACCTTTTTATGAAAAGCAAATGAGTGCAGGAGAACATCTTTAATATACTGACTTTTACTTTTTGTCTTTCTTATTTAACCCCTCTGAAATATCATAAATTAGAGATTTGTTTTAGATTTTGATACCTTGTGTCTTTGGATACAGTGTTTTTATTCACTTTTCTTTTCTGAATCTTAACTGAAACCTTCATAAAAGACACAAAAGCAAGTTTTAAAAGCGATCATATGTTTAAATATTCAGTTTTGAGTCTTTCCTCTCTCCCAGTTTGCAGGTGGAGGATGCCTGCTAGCCTCCATTCTCCAACTGTCAGGAGACAGTCGGGTTTGATGCTCTTTCTTGTGCAGCATGTGAAGCTCGCTCAGGCAATTCTCCGGCTATTTTGTTGGCTGCATTCAGGACAACCGCCAGCCTTGAAGGGGATAACGGCATGTCCGTAATGGATTCGGCCTTGAAGATTCAGCCTCGCGAGAGAGGTTGGCGCTCCCATGGCTTAAGCAGTGTTTTACACAGGCGTGATAAGCGTAGACTTTGTCACTAAGTGTATGAGAAATTCACTTGTGAAAATGGTTTATTGTAGGAAAAGTATTTTTGTACCAAAGAATTTAAAAGCAAAAATAATATACATTTCTCAGGGATCGGATTGTGGAGTTTGAAACCTGTCACAGTGCAGTTCTATCTTTATTGGAGTTTCAAAATGGCTGCTTGCCATGTCTTTGTAGTTAGATGAAACACAGTGAAGGTTTCCCTGAAGAACTGTGTGATTCTTCAAAAAATAGGTATAAACTTCCATGATATCTCTCAAGAGCTGGGATGGGCGTTTGATTCTGTCATAGTTGGTGCTACGAGTCTAGAGGAAACAAAACTAAGGAGAACATAACATTTTTGGGGGCTCGTCCGGGATTTGAACCTATACATAAAAAGTAAAAAAAAATATCCCAATAACTCCAAAACTCTCACAAACAAACCCAGGCTTAAAATAAGCTGGTAATTTATTTAAAGAAAAACGTTTACTACCAAAATACGAGGACCAAAGTCTCTAACAATTGCAGAAAACAACAAAAACAGAACATTTTTCTAAAAGTACAAACAAAATAAAATTACGACATCAGTTGTAACAGCCTAAAAAAAGTTGGGATATTTTAGTTGTTTAACTCTATACTGGTTTAAAGTTTTGATCCAGTAAATTAAGTTTGGGAGTTAAGGACCCTTTCCAGTGGCCATTTTTGGTCAGTCATTTACACACGTGGAAAAGGAATATTGAACTGAAAGGACTTTGGTCAAATGAGAACTTACAACTTTTCAATGTATTGTAATGAGCATAAGCTAGCCAGAACTAGCTTTTTTTATTTTTCAAAAACGTTAGCGATGAGTTTAGAATTGAGTAAGTTAGTAAATGGGTTTAGTTAAAGAGTCATTCTGATAATCTTTTGCTCTATTTTCAAAGTGTTCCCAATGGTCTTATAATTACGATTATGACGTTTTAGCGAAAAAAAAAAATAAAAAAAAATGATGTTTTCTAGGACAGTTTCCACAGTTTGCCCCAAAGTTGTAGGCGGGTCAGTTGGTGTAGAGCAACTCCGCCCCACTTCCTGTCAGCCACCTGTTTACACCCTCTCCTGCTAGCTTACAGCCCACCAAACCCCCAACCTAACATTACCAGAGTAACAAAAATGGTGAGCAATATTTTTTTTCCTGATTCACAATTTGAAAAAACAAATACTTTAATCCAATTAAAAGCTTAATTTTCACAATGTCCTTCATAATGAAAAAAAGCTGCAAAAACATACTAAAATATCAAAAAGATGACTTTCATTGGAGTGGGGCTTTAAACCTTGCTTTTCTTATTAAAAATTGTGCTACAAAAAGACTAAAAACTTGTTTTGTTTTGTGTTTATTAGTCCATGTTTGACAAGCATCTGAGCTAATTACTGTCCCTTCCATTTGTGAAGTAACACCTCGTGCTGGTTCTCAGCCAGTCATCTTTTTTGATGTAGCTCAAGGGTTACTGGAAAACTCAACGGGGGTTATTTTTAACGCCACATTTTTTTAGAGTGTTCACATGGTGATTCAGTTGCCCAGATGACTTAACAGGAGGAGCCCTTTTAGCTATGCCTGTATGCCCAGTATGCTCCCATTCACATTTTCACTTCTAACCAATAGTATTCCCTTTCCTGGACTTTTGGTTCCCCTCACGTTCCCCATCACTCCCTGATCTATATCCAGTTTTCCTGGTTTTCTTTGTCTATTTCCAGATCTGTGTTGTTTACTGCTTCTTTGTAGTTCAGATTGTGTTGTGAATTTCTGTCTCTGCAGTGACTTTTCTGTGTTTTTGCCTCATTTAATTAGCTTCTTCCAGTCACATTCTCCCATTTATTCTTCACAAAACGACTCCACTGTTGACAGGTTTACAACGGCTCACAATCGTTACTTTTACATTGTGTTTTTATATTGATAATTCTCCCAGGGCTGGAGGAGTTTGCTGGAAATTAGATGCTTTGCTCCGTTAGTCAGCTCCATATCTGCCTGTAAATGAGGACATAAAAAGTATTGATTAGCCTCTGGAAAAGAAGGCAGTCAGGTGGATATTGCTTTACATATTTACAGATAAAAAGCTTGTAATGTTGGGAGAAAAATGGCATCTTATAGAAATGAAATGTTTTTGACACTGTGGAGAAAAAAGAAACCTGTTGGGATTTGAGCTTTATTTGAATTTGGATTCAAAGGTTCCCCAGCTTTTTGAATCACATTAACATGAATCAAAATAAAGTGAAATAATCTCAAAAATGTGATTTCTTCCAATAAAAACAAACAAATATACAAGGCTACACGATTAGTTGATTAGTCACAACTATGTCGACTATTAAAATAGTCAACAACTGATTTAATAGTCAATTAGTTGATTTTTTTTTCCATTAAAACTACCGTATGTTGTGTGCTTTCAATGCCATTGTCTTTGACACATGTAGTAGTGCTAATCCAGGTCAGTAGAGATGTCACAGGAAGTTATAGGAAGAGTTGGGGACCATAGAAACACCCCACTGGGACTAGAAAGCTGATTTTTTTTTAAAAAAGTGTCCAAGGTGGAACTTGTGTTCTATGGTAGAACTATGGCGATACTTGAAGAGTGAGTGACTGAGCATGATAATGCTGAAGAGGAATCGTCGTCTAGGTAAGCTAAGCTAAGCTAACATTAGCTCAAACAGAGAGCAAGCTTATTAGCTAAATGTTTTCTGTGCAACCTCTACACCAAAATGCAAAATGTCTCTTCTTAAGGGAACATCTGCTTTAAAAATAGATAAAGTCTTTCTGTAAAAGATGTACAAATGCTAACTCGTACAGTTTGGAATTATAAAGAGTCAGAGTGTAGTGAAGTTGAAAACAGTTGTGAGCGCTTAGATGTTATGTTTGCGTAAGTTAGACCAAAACTTTATCTTTTGTGAAAAATAGTTCCTTAACCTCATTGAATTCAAGTCTTGTTTTAATTCCAGTAACAAAAGCAGGAAAGACGCTGCATGATTTATTAAAGGTTTAATAAACTATTGGCTTTATTTTCAGCTAGAATATAGCTTAAACTCTTCAAAGCTAATGATGGTTACGCGGATTTACACCCAGTTTACGCGTGACCCGATTAGTCGACTAATCAGTAATTAGTCGATTAATAAAATAATCGTTTGTGGAAGCACCACAAATACACAATAAATTGCCTTAAAAGAAAGTGGATTGATGAATTCCGTTAATAGGTGTTAACACACTGAAATGCTTTAGAAAATGTCTACAAGAATGCAACCGAATTTCCGATAAAACCGCCTTTTTATCTTCTACAAAACACCAATTATGATATAAATAACAGTTTTGAGCAACAGAGAGGCTTCACACAGGAGAACTGACCTCCAGCCAGCAGTGTTAGAGAATGCACCCTGTTTAAGTTCCTGTGTTTGTATTCTTCAAACCAACTCCATCATGAGAGTATACTCCTTCAATTACAAATCTTTCCTTTGAACATATCTTACCTGAGTGAAGATTTTCATCACGTTTGAAGTAATCCTTATAGGCTGCCAAATGTTTTTTTTTTTCCTGACTGAATTACTGATGCAGCAGGAGACGGGGAGTATTGAGGAGTTCCAAGAAGTAAAAGCAGATATTTCTTTGTTGGCTTCCTTCACAGCTGCAGAAAAGCACAAAAACTGAGATCCTCGTTTGGATGCCCTTCGGATATTTGGTGGTAATTGTTGATAGATTTTTTTTGGTTTATTCCTTAAGGATAATAACTAGCAGTGGTGGAAGGCCTTCCAGAGGTATTTTGTATATATGTGAGCAGATGAGCTTTGACTTGGCAGGAAATATCAGACAGGTGGACACTGAGGCAGCCAAAGTCCCGTTGGTTCCTCAAGGGGATGCAAATGTTTGTGTGCCTATTTGGAGGTGTGTGTGTGTAGTAATTACTTTTTTCTCTCCGTGTGTGTGTGTGGAGACAGTGTGATTAGAGCTGGGTGGCGGGAGGAGGGCTTGTCAGAAGTTATCTTCCCATCTCATCTCATCATAGGCAGTCTGGCGGATTCCCTCGATGGCTCAACAGCCCGATGCTGCTGTGCCGCTGTCAGTCTGGCCGTCAATGCCTGCACAAATCGATGCCAATCTCCCTTGGTTTCTATTTTTAACTGAGGCTTAGCGCCCGCGCCTTTGATAAGGAAGCTATGTTCTTTTGGCTCTCTTCTGTGCTTCAGATGAGCAGCCCACCCTTCCAAACCTCTGCAGATGGAGGCTGATAGGAAACAGAGGAGATGGAGCTGAAAGTAAAGGCCTACGGTCATGCAGGTTACACATCACGGTAAAAAACGTTTTATATATTAAGCCTCAAATGATGAACACTTTCTTGGTTGTGTTAATAAAATAAAGCTATTATGATAATCTATTGCAATATTCTTTTCAAAATGTGACTGAAGAAGGATTAAAAAAAGCTTCTGAAGAGCTACCTGTTTGGTTTGTAGTGGTGTGGACTGTCTTTTTTTTTGAGACATCTTAAAAAAGTTTCTTTCATAAGTTTGCAAAGTTTAGGTCATCACTGATTATATTTTAGCCCCATCTGAAGTCATCCAAATCTCATCAAAGCTATTTTATATCACTCCTCTGTGGATGATTTCAAGATAAAATTTGTAAGCTGTTAATTTTATTCTTCAAAGTTTTATTTAACTGAGAAATCACTGATACAGGTTTTAAATTTGATCAAATAATAGTGTAAGAATGATATGTAATTTTTGCGCATAATAATCAGAGTATGGAAACTTGCTCATCCAGGACCAGGTCGTGGGGTCAGCAGTCTAAACAAAGATGTCCAGCCTTCCCTCTCCCCGGCCACTTCCACCAGCTCCTCTGAGGGGACCCCGAGGTGTTCCAAGACCAGCCGAGAGACATAGTCTCTCCAGCATATCCTGGGTTTTCTCTGGGGCCTTCACCCGGTGGGACATGCCCGGAACACCTCCCCAGGTATGCGTCCAGGAGGCTCCCAGACCAGTTGCCCGAGCCACCTCAACTGGCTCCTCTCAATGTGGAAGAGAGGAGCCAGTTGAGCTCTCTCCAGGTGAACGAACTTCTCACCCTACTAAGGGAGCGTTCAGCCACCCTCTGGAGAAAACTCATTTTAGCCCCTTGTAGACGGGATCTCGTTCTTTTGGTCACGACCCAGAGCTCATGACCATAGGTGAGTACTGGAACAAAGATCGACCAGTAAATCGAGAGCTTTGCTTTCTGGCTCAGCTCTCTTTTCACCACAACAGACCAGTGCAGCGAAAAATATTTCCAATCTTCGTTCACTCATGAATAAGACCCCTAGATATTTAAACTCCTCCATCTGAGGCAGGAGCACTCCACCCTCCGAGAGGGGACATACTACCTTTCTCCGGTCGAGAACCATGGCCTCAGACTTAGCGGGGATGAACCTCATTCTAGCTGCTTCACACTCGGCTGCAAACTGCTCCAACACATGCTGGAGGTCTTGGATCGATGAAGCCAACAGAACAACATCATCTGCAAACAGCAGAGATGAAATCCTGTGGTCCCCAAACTAGATCCCCTCCGGGCCCTGGCTGCGCCTAGAAATTCTGTCCATAAAGACTATGAACAGAACTGGTGATAAAGGGCAGCCCTGCCTGAGTACAACATGCACCGGGAACAGCTCTGGCTTACTGCCGGCTATGTGAACCAAGCTCCTGCTTCAGTCGT